>NC_071985.2:33240000-33475000 GCF_028885655.2 Pongo abelii
AACAAGCCATCAAGCCTATCTTTGCCTTTGTAACTTTTATGAAGACTTTAAAGGAGCTTATAGAAATCAAATTATTAGAATTCATTGTCTTTAAAAAACATTTACTCAGATGTTTTACATACAGTTTCCCTAAAGACAGAATGAAAAAAAATAGGAATTTTTACATTATCCCAGCTCTATCTTCTCTGATTTTTGCTTCTAGCCATGTTTAGCTACACACTAGTTTAAGAAACCTCAGAACAGCAATTCCAATTCAAGTTTCTATTTTGTTCTCTTCCTTTAATACACAGTTTTCCAAATTCTACTTTAACCATGCTTAATTAGTTAGAGAACTGTTTAAAGCTGTGTCGCAACACTGAAATTCCATAACCTTCCTTAAAATGGTTAGGAGGATGCCTTGTTTTAACATTTTAATTGACTTTAAAACTTCTGCATCGCATAGAGTTTTATTTTGTATGCATTATACTGGGTTTCATTTTGCACCTGATTCATATAACTGGAATTTAGTTTCTTATGTCCACCCGTTTCTCTTGGCTCTACATGTCTCTTCAGTATTCCAAGTCTTCTTTAAAGTTAATGGAAACTCTGAACTTCATGATGCAGATTGCAAAGGGAAATGAACATCTGTCTACATCTGCCACGTTGGCAAAGTATCCTGAAAACCTGCTACTAGAATGTTTATTTTCTTCCAAATATCAGCGTGATCCAGGTGTCCTGAAACTTAAACTTTTGTGACAGAGAAAGAGAGGAGTTGTAAAAATATTGAAAATGATTTTGAAGATGACAGTACCACTGGTTGAGTTATTTCTGAAGTTGTGAATTAGGGTCACCCTACTTTCCATACAGCTTAATGAAATAGCAAAATTAAACTTAAAACTATCAATGATATTATTCAAGCCAGAGGCATGATTTCCATAGTAACATATTGTGATCTATTTTATAGTCCATCACATGTTAGTACAACACTGGCTGTTTTTGACGATTGCACTAATACGGAATCCAAATAACATTTTCTTACATAATAAATGTGTATTCATTCACTAATCAGACATTTATATAATCCTATTAAACAAGGCATTATTTCCTTAAACCATATTTTTCATTAAAAAATGCCACTTCTGGCATTTCTTGACAGTCACTGTAATTAATGATGTGAAAATTATCTGCATGATGGCATTTGAACAGTAAGAACAATTGGTTAACACTGTCAGAACTTTGTATCATTCTAATAATAGCCTCATGTTTCTTGCTCTATTTCTAGTGCGTGGCTAGCATGTGTAACATGTAAAGGAAACACTACTTATATTCAGCTGGATGAACAAATCTTTGGGTTAAATAAAGGCATTAGGAATTATAGGTGGAGAATCATTGAACTTTTCAAAGAAAATTAATAGTGTTGTCTTCCAAGCAAGTTTGATAGTTTGTTTGAGACCTTTATAGAATTCTTTTTTAGAATGGAAACTTTTTCTAGCTGGCCTAATGTACTATGGGATTCTCTAAGACATATTTTCCTTCCTAGGATCATGATATCCTGGTGTACCATCTTTAAAGCTTTCAAATTATTTATTATTATAATAGCATGCAAATAATGGTGAATAATTTTAAAGATTGTGAATAATTAACTTTAAAAAACAAGGTATATCTTTACGTTTTATTTAAGGTAGAGGTCAAGCTAGCACTTCAGGAATCATACATAATCAGCCCTAACAGTATCTCTATTGTAGCCCCCTTCTGGTTTGCTCATAGGTATCTTACATGTCATGGGAAGGAAGTGAATAGTTATTGGAGGAAATAGCACTCTTGTGTTAGTGTTGTAGGTTTAGGGAGTGGACAGTAACTCATACTGTTTTTTGGTGTTGTTCCTATTTGAGTTTGGAATCAAAGGAGCACTAGACATAGTAGGCAGATCAAATTTAAAAATAAAAACGATCTTCATTACTGATGAAAGTCAGATTAGAGACTATATCCTTTTTCCTGCAGGAAGACAAATTAGAAGAGAGAAAAATTAATGGGCTGATCTGCACATAATTTGCTCCCTACACCCTGACTCCCCAGATTCACAGTCAGATGAGTTGTTCCTCATTTGGGATGGCATGAATGGGGAGATAGCCCTTAAATGTCACTTTAGAGAAATCCTTGCACGGGAACTAGAGGGTGATTATTTTTACATGTGACAATGACTTCTATCACCTACAGATATTAACATAGTTTAAGCTTAGAATTTTAGACAACCAAATATTTTAATGAGCCCTGGGATTTCATTTCTACTCTTATTCATTTCCATCTTTAAAATTATAATTTATAATCTCATACTACATCAAGGGATCAATGTAACAAGTGGTAAGATGATTCAGTTAGCTCTGAGAGGAATAAATGAAGAAACATAAGATATAGAGACAGGATGAGAAAACAGAAGAGAAGATGACAGGCAACTGTTTTTATAAGGCTCTTAATATTCTTAATGCAGTAGTTTCCCTGCATTAATATATATATGTTATATATATGTATGTATATACGTATATACATGTATATATACATGTATATATGTATATACATGTATATACGTATATACATACATATATGTATGCATATATATATAGTTTAATACTATTTGTTGTTTTAGGAATCCACTGGAGATCTTGGAATGTATCTCCTGTGGATAAGAGAGGACTACTATATTCTTTCCTGAAACAATAGATCAAATATGTATAGAAAAATCATTCATGTGTTTAATAAAATTTTGTTCAGTGCTTATTCCAGATCAGAAACTGTATCAGTCACTAGAAATACAAAGATGAAAGGAACAGTTCTCCTTACTGAGTGGGGAGACATATAAGTAAATTAAGTAACAACAGAATATATAAATGTTGAACCAGAGTAAACTTGGGGTGTTAAGGAAGCACAGGGTGGCTTGGGAGGTGTAGGAAATGTAACCGCGCCTGTGGTGGCAATGATGATGATGGAGAACCACTGAAAGCTTCCCAGTAAGGAAGGAATATGAGCTGAATTAGCCAGATACTGTAGCTGACGAAGAGTGATGGTCATGAAATACATTTTGTATTAAAAGACATGGAAGTATATGAGAAAATAAGGTATATTCAGCAATCTTGGGGAGTTCCATGTAGCTTTGGTAGGTGGTACACTGGGGGACTGCTACAAACCAGGAGGGTATCAGCCAAGATCACAAATCAGTGCTGAGTCAAGGACTGTAAATGGTGCTCTGAAAATGCAGAAGTCTGCAGTAACAGCAAATTTTCAAACTCAGAGTTAAAGATCCGTACCCCAACCAAGGAGAGCAACTATCTTGAGATAAGCACTCTTTTAACCTGAGTATTATTTTTTTTGTTATGGTATCATTAATGGGTATCCTATTCATACCCTTTCAAATGCTTTTATTTATTTCACACTATAAATTGCCTTATATGATATTCCTACACAAATGCATATTTCCATCCCAATTCTATGTGATTCTAATTTCTTATTAAGTGGACTGCTCTTGTATAATACATTCTGATCTATTAGGATTATATTCCATTTTTCAGATGCTACAAACATCCAGCAAGTACTGTACTTCTTTTAATTGTCATCAGGTTATAAGTCTTCCAACTTCCAGTTTAAGCTTATGCCAGACAATCTTTTGGAATATTCAGCACTGAAATTTATTTTTGTCTTTTAGGTTTTGGCTTTTGGCATGTTAAATAGATTATTTTCCATCATTGTTCTAGCCTTCGGTGATTTTTCAAATTTTGTTCATATTTTCAACAGCCTTATTGTGGGATAAGGGTAACTTTAATCTAATCTAATAAATATTTATCGAAATAACAATGAGCCACAGCTGCACACTCTCTAGAAAGTCTGAATCTCAGCCCTAGGGGACTTTTCCAAATATGATCCTTCTTTGGGTGCTCTGCCTTAGCACTAAGGATGGTGACTTTCCCCTGTCTCTTCTATTCCTATATTCTTTAGAGTTTTCTGTACCACTTAGGAAGTTAAACCATGTTGTAGTCAATCATTCTTTATAGTAAACGTTCCTTGTACAAATTACTCTGTGGTTTCTATGTCCTGATTTTACTCTAATACAATACTTAACATATTTTCATGAAGAATTTGCAATGACATGTGCAATAGAATGACAAAACCATCTTTCATTCAGATACTCCCTTGTATTGTTCAGTCTTTAATTATTCCCCTCCCTCAACCACCATGACATTTGGGGGAAGGGCAGCTTCCCTCTGGCCATTTGCAGAAGGCCCTTCAGAGGATGCAGGCTCATTTGTAAGGTGTAGCTGGCCAGATCTCAACCCTTGGCATTCTCATGGCATCAATGTCTGATGCATGAAGCTGGTGAACACGTGTTCATTCTCAGATTGGTCAGGGCCTCCTGAACACACTATTATTTTAGTCTTCCCTAGGCTCTTGCTATTGCTGAGGAATTTCTGAGATTTTTTTTTTTTTTTTTCCATTTCCTACATCTACCGTTTGGCCCTCTCAGAGGTGGAAGGGTCACTTTGTCCCAGCCACAGAAGGTCCTATAGTGGGCTCACTGGCTGTCAACACTGCACCCTCACTGTTCAAGAAACCAAGAAATTCCTGCACTGGGCTACGTCAAGATGGCGGCGTCCACCTTAAACCCCCTGCTGAGGTGGCTTCCTAACCTTTCTCTCTTCCGAGGTGCCCACGGAGTTCAGGTTCCCCTCTAGACTCTTGGCACCAAAGCTCCCGCTCAGAAGGATTCTTTGTCCCCAGTTCCCATTTCGCCTTATAAGAGTGAACCCTGGAAATATCTGGAATCAGAAGAATACCAGGAGCGACAGGTTCTCGCCCTATCTGGGCTGACTACCACAGCAACCACAAGGGTGGTATACCCCCACAGCGGACTTGAAATACATAGATTTGCAGGAATAAAATTGCTGGGAATCTCTGCCCCATCTGCCAAGATCACATGCTGTGATCTTGCAAGTTTGTCCGTGGGTATCATCTTCCATGCTCCATACACAGGAGTCTGCATAAAGCAGCACATGAGGTTGACACGTGCCATTCAGGAAGCCAGGGATCATGGTCTGCTCAGGTACCACATGCCCCCAGGTTGAAACCTGGGACCTTGACTTCAGTACCTCTCACGGGACTGTGAGTGCTCTTCCGCCAGCCCCCACCCTGATCTCAGGCGACCCCTAGTACCCATGGTACAACTGAAAACAGCCACCAGAGAGAGAACTGTCTTACCTTCCTCAGCTCTATCAGGGTCATCTCTGATAAGACAGTGGCCCTCACCTGAGTCAATGCCCAAGGCGTCCCCCACAACACCAGCGGAAGCCTCCTCCACTGAGCAGTCAGACCCCAGAGTGCCCTGTAGGAGCTGTAGACTGGGAAGAAGGGCCGGGTGTGGTGGCTCATGCCTGTCATCCCAACACTTTGGGAGGCTGAGGTGGGCGGATTGCTTGAGACCAGGGGTTCAAGACCAGCCTAGGCAAAATGGTGCAACCCCGTCTCTACAAAAAATACAAAAATTAGCCGGATGTGGTGGGCACCTGTAGTCCTGGCTATTCTATTCGGGAGACTGAGGCAGGAGAATCGCTTGAACCTGGGAAGCAGAAGTTGCAGTGAGCCGAGATTGTGCCACTGCACTCCAGCCAGGGTGACAAAGCCAGACCTGTCTAAAAAAAAAAAAAAAAAAAAAAACTGGGAATGCCTAGGTTTACATGATGGGTTATCACCCTGAAGAGTTGTGTCTTTTGTGGCCAATGGCAGATCCAGGAAAGAAATGAAAGTTGCTGATGGGGATAAATCTAGGCTGGGGGAGAGCAATACAGATGTGTATGGGAAACCCCAACCCCTATATATTGTAAATAGATGGACTAGGCTAAACATTGTTACTGTTTCAGTCGTCTGCAAACTCAGCTTTTCCACAATAAAGCTCTATCTCTTGTCAGAAGGAAGGAAGGAAGGAAGGGAGGGAGGGGGAAGGGGAAGGGGAAGGGGAAGCACATAAATATGCTGGGACCTTCATCTTGCTATAGGGCACCTCTGCTTAATGGAACCCTCCTCCCATCTCCCATACAAACAGCCCCATGGGGGAGCAGGCAGCAGCCTCTCTGGCATTAGTGTGTTTCACAGTCCTACAATGTGTTTCCTGTCCCTAGAGAACAAGGATTTCCAGCCACGTGCCTAATCACCTCCACTCTCTATCTTATTTTTTAAAAACCTCTTTGTAGCTGCTTCTCTCTGCCCTCACAATCCTTCATGCATAGAAGTCCTGCTTATCTAAAACTTCTGTTGTGTAAATTCCTCATGGCTGATAACAAATGTCTCCAAAATTTAGCAGCTTAAAACAATAAACGTTTCTAATTTCTGTAGGTCAGAAAATAAGAAAATTTTCCAGTCAAGATGCTGGCCAGGTGACAGATTTACCCCTTGGTGGTAGTTTACTGACCCTTAGTCTGGTGTGTTTAGTGTTGAACAAGCAAACCAGTTACATAGAGGAAACATAGTTACTTTTCTGTTTTGGAGAACCGCAAGGACTTTGTCTTAGACCTTCTAACAAAAGGACACTATGAAAAGCAAAAGAAGAACTAAAACAAACATCTAAACATTCTTTATTACGAATGACACTTTCTTATGTTATACTCAGTAATAAAAACAATCAACTGGTATTTACATTATTTCAATTTTAAAAATATGAGATGTATCCTTAATCAAAAGAGTAGATTGGTGTAGTTTATGTAATTAAATAATATGATAGGAAAGCAGTTAGCAATGATTCTTCATCAACTTGTGAAATGTAATGTAACTTTGTTTTTTTTTTTCTTTCATTTCAGGTATTCAATACTTCTTAGACACAGACCTGTTACCATATACCAAATATTCCTATTACATTAAGACCACCAATGTGCATGGTTCAACAAGGAGTGTAGCTGTCACTTACAGGACAAAACCAGGGGTTCCAGAGGGAAACTTGACTTTAAGTTATATCATTCCTATTGGCTCAGACTCTGTGACATTTACCTGGACAACACTCTCAAATCAATCTGGTCCCATAGAGAAATATATTTTGTCCTGTGCCCCTTTGGCTGGTGGTCAGCCATGTGTTTCCTACGAAGGTCATGAAACCTCAGCTACCATCTGGAATCTGGTTCCATTTGCCAAGTACGATTTTTCTGTACAGGCGTGTACTAGCGGGGGCTGTTTACACAGCTTGCCCGTTACAGTGACCACAGCCCAGGCCCCTCCCCAAAGACTGAGTCCACCTAAGGTGCAGAAAATCAGTTCTACAGAACTTCATTTAGAATGGTCTCCACCAATGGAACTAAACGGTAAGAATCCAAGGCCAAGATTCCCCTTCTTGGGCAAGACATGAATGAGAATCCATTGTAATTGTGCAATTAGGAATTTGGCAATTGTATTCCTTTTTATAACTGCACAATATAATAATTGAGAAACAGTTTCTAAAGATATAGGATAGTATTTTTCCTGGTTAGTGGAACAAGTGTATTTCTTCTAATCTAATAACAAATTCCATTCAATTAAATTGCCCCTTAAAAGGCTAATATTATCTTTGCTCTTAATGACATCTGCCATAACACAAATGATGTTTATAATTTGAAACTCACTTATGAAATGCATTATATTTGACTGTGTCACAAGTTAGGGCACCCACAAGCAGTACATCTTCTCTTCTAAGCGAGAAAAATATATAAAATAATACAAAAAATATGTATATAAGCTAACTGACTCCATTAAGTTAATTTTTGCATTCATGCAATTGAACCCTTGGTTATATAGGCCAGACACACATTCACAGATTTTTAATCATTTATATCATGTACATATTATAGCAAAATCTTTCTTTAGATTTGTAAAGTTATTTGGTAAAACTGGGTAGAAATTGACTATAACATTTATGCAAACAGGGCTTATGTTAAACAAGTTAAATTAAAACCTCCAAATTTGAAAGGATACAGACCAGAGCTATAATGATCAAATTCCCCAAAAGAACTGGCCATTCTTAATAGAAATTGTCACCATCAATTCTGAAGAAGATTGAATTTACCTATGATAAAGTGTAGTTATTTTTTGTCTGTATGTTATCCATTTTGGTTGGTTTTCCTCATGCGTATGCCTTTAATAGTATTTTATACATTCATCTATATATCAGTTCGTTGTCTTCTATGTACTTGTCATGTAGATTACTAAACTACTAAATCACTACATTTTGAATGCTAAAGAAATTGACAGTAATCTAATTAGAAGGACAATGAAAATCCAGCACTCTTTAACTGACCTGTCCCTACCGTACCCCTAAAGTAACCCCTTTGTCTGATGAGTTACCTAGGTTCACTATTTAATTTCTCTAGGAATAATTATAAGATATGAACTATACATGAGAAGATTGAGATCTACTAAGGAAACCACATCTGAGGAAAGTCGAGTTTTTCAGAGCAGTGGTTGGCTCAGTCCTCATTCATTTGTAGAATCGGCCAATGAAAATGCATTAAAACCTCCTCAAACAATGACAACCATCACTGACTTGGAGCCATACACCAAGTATGAGTTTAGAGTCTTAGCTGTGAATATGGCTGGAAGTGTGTCTTCTGCCTGGGTCTCAGAAAGAACAGGAGAATCAGGTAAAGATCAATGCTTTAAGTTCTACTTTTAAAACCTCTGAATGCAAATGCTTCCTCAAATTAAAGTCAAAGTACTGTTAAAGTACATTTTGAAAAGCAAGAATTAGAAACTTCCATAGATCAAGGAAAATTTTCATATATATGGATTTGTTACATAAACAACTCAAGGTCATAAAGTACTTGCAGCAAGTTTTAGGGGGCAAAAGTAAATGCTTTAGTTATTAATTCATGGGGCGAAAATGGCTTAACTATAGTTATAGTCTTCTGGGAATGTTTGTCAAAAATAGCATTTGGTTTCCACTCCTGAAGTGGATTGGACACATGTCTCATCTTGCTCCATATACAGCATAATTTATGTTCAATGAAAGAGATGACTGTCACCAATTCCACAAATTTGTCTTTGTTTTTATTTATCTTTCCAAAATAAATAGTTTAGATACTAGATTGTACATAATGACAGAATCCTGGACATCAAAATCTATAATTCACAAGTGTATTTGTAAGCAGATGGCATGATGATAAGGAAGGAGGACAACATATCTAAATTTTAGTATCTTCATTAAGGCAAAAATTTTTAATCCTCCACTTTATTTTTTATATTAAAACACTTCAAATTTCATGAGCCTTTAAGAAAAAAAAATACACTTTTGTTATGTGTTTAATCTGTAGATATCAAAGAAACCCAAGCCCTGATCTAAACTTGACCTGTTAGGAATATGGAGGATGAGGGTAGCTTTAGGTTGATGTCCAAGGGAATCATTTCATGAATAAAATACGCATTGTGCTTGAGCATCTCTTAATGACTACCAGCCATCTTGGACAAATAATAGAGCCATGATAGCACAAGTGATGAGGCATGGCATTCTGGAAGGGGAAAATCAAGGTCAGAAATGAAAAGTAACGGGTGAAACTGCAATACTGGTCCCTCATAATCTTATGGGTCACTAGCTAATGAAAGTGCAATGAGTTCCTTTGATAATACACCTTTGGTTAGCACATTTAAAATCCCTGTAAAGAGCTCAAGAGTGGCAGGGGGGAAACGCATGTGTATGTAACCTGAACACTTCAATAAAAATTTAACAAAAACTTTGCGACATTCATTGGGGTTATTTAGAATACTTTAGGTTTACCTCTTTCTGAAGAATAATATTCAGCCAGCTGCATTGGATTGGCTCAATGACATATTTCCCTACGTGGGAAATCCAGTACATCATCACGCATTTTTCTGAACTTTTTGAACTGAGATATTCTATTTTTGTGACTTCTTTTAGATACTCGTAAGACTTATAATTTCCTATCTAACTATCCACTTTACTATCATTATGAACACAAGCAAATTCCTATGAGATTTTTATTTTGTAAGTAGAAAGTAGCTGGTAATATGAAGATGGAGAATATACTTTCAGATAACATTTTAAAAAGTGAATACCTTTTACATATACCAGCATATTCTTGGACTTTTTCAAAGCAGAATACTTTAAAAGGTACAAGGTATTTCAGAAACTAAAATGAATGTGTGAATTCAATTTAAAAATATATAGGGACGACATTCATTGTTTTGATGTTGTTGTTATTGTTCTCATTGATAGCACCTGTATTCATGATCCCTCCTTCAGTCTTTCCCCTCTCTTCGTACTCTCTCAATATCTCCTGGGAGAAGCCAGCAGATAATGTTACAAGAGGAAAAGTTGTGGGGTATGACATCAATATGATTTCTGAACAATCACCTCAACAGTCTATTCCCATGGCGTTTTCACAGGTATTGTTATTTTTAACTAATGTCCTTTCAGAATTGGCTTAGGGCTTCATTTGGACATTTTTTGAGTTTGCAGAATTCTGTACAGAATTCTCCCTCTGTATTGATTAAATGGGGCATTTTTTCTTAATATAATATTACGTGTACAAGCCTCCCTCTTTGTGTGTCACTTGTATTTTTCCAGTATAATCATATATTGAAACTAAGGTGGTATAATTTATTTCATAAGACTTGTTTTTTCCATTTATCGTGTATCCTTAAATATTTTACGTGAAGTTGACTTTCATTAACTGTGACTATCATGTTATTTGGACACACAATAATTATTTAACCAGTCCACAGTCAGTTGATATTGTATTAATTCTTTTGGAAATATAAATAACATTGATAAAACTTCTTATATGTACATTTCGTATACATTTCTACTTCAAAAATCTGAAGAATTGAATTTATCACAGCTTATGACAAAATGAATTATGAATATGTTCAAAATTTTGAATATACAGTAATATATTGCCTTCTAGTAATTCATCCCCCAGCTAGCAGTAGTGAGAATAATTATCATAGCTAAAAGTTACTGAGGCTTTACTGTGTATGTGAACTAATTCATCTGATACATATAGCACTCCTAGAGGATAGGAGGCTCTTGTTCTCTCCAGTTTACAGTTGTGGCTGATATACCTCTCTGCCCATTTTACCAGCATCTTGGTGGCCAATAGCAGAAGCTGATGGAAGGATGTCAATCGAACAAGTTCTTCTGTGTCTTTGGCTGTTCAGTGCCTCTTCTGAGAGAGATGCTCTTCACTGGGCATTAGCATAAGATAAAAGATCTTTATACTTTATGCCTACTCCCATAGATCTAGCCACATTTTTCTTTCCACGAATTCCTAGTTCCTGATCCTTCCATCTTTTTTTTCATGCTCTTGGCCAATATTTCCAAGCCACTGCCATATTGTCCAGGTATATTTTACCTTGAGACACGTCTCTTTCCACACAACATGGGTGACCAGGTGAACTGCCTGAAGTTCTGCCCATTAAGAGGATTTCTTCTCTCTGCTGTTTCACAGGGCCATCTCTGACAAGGGTTATAGAGCAACAGCTACCATTTTTGACTTGCAGCCACATACCAAGACATCCTATCTGTAAAGTAAATTCTGCTTTTTTTCCCCATTCTTTCAGCTCTTAAGGGACCTCCCATGGGTCATAGGTATGAGCTGAGTTTGAGTCACCAGTATAAGAATGGTGGATGTCATGGGGGCCTGAACCACCTGCTTGCACAATGTATTACGCTTTTGGCTCTGCTTATATCCAATCTCAGACATCCACTTCCATTTTATGATGTATTTCTGTTGGGCCCTTCTAACCTCAAGACTTGGCTGAGACAATTCCAAGATTATAAAAAAGTAGCTCTAGCTGCGTGGCTATTTGGTGTTCCATGACCAGATGCTCTGTTTTTACTGAAGCCTGAAAGCATGCTAGGGCCATTTAGCAAATGGTGTATAGTTTCCGTTACGTGTTATGCCTTTGTTCCAAGCTCTTGGGGTCTATCTGCCTTGTGATTCTCTTTCTATATGTGCCTTGCAACATTTTTTCCCACAATGCTTACCTGTAGTGCTGTAAAAATTACTACACGTTGTGTCCCAAGTGGCTTATCTGCCTGTACCACAGGCTGGACCTGGTGCAGAGCCCTTTCCTACTCTGGGATGCGCTCAAAACTGGCAGCATTCCATATTACTCATAAATTTTCTCAGAACAGTATTCTCAAATGTGGAATATGCGCCCTTCAGAATGTGAAGAGGTCAACTAGACATTTTGTTTCCTTCTTAGTGGTGGTAGATGCAAGATGCAATAATTTGTCCTTTATTTTGGAGGGGATATCCTAGCATGTCTCAGGCCACTTGAACTCCTAAAAACTTCAGTGATATGGCAGATTCCTTAATCTTCATAATATTGCTCTCTCACTTTCTAGAACATATATGTGTTACCTCTGCCTACCTACCATTTCTTGCTTATCTGATTCATTTAATATGATGCTATTGATATAAAGAATACTGTCAAGGTGGCTTTTATAGTTTGTCTTAAATTGGTGATTAATCACCCTCAGATTTCCTTTGTCTTTCTTCAGTGCATTGATAGCAACCAGCAAGATCCATGCATTGTCCTTATAATTACTGGTTTCCCCAGAGTAGTCCTTGTAATTACTAATTCCAACAAACTAGTGAATTACCTTCTACTGGTAACTCATCACAGTTCACCACTAATGGAAGTTTAAGCATTGCACCACTAGGCCTTGCTGTGGACTATCAGTACTCTACCTGCTGTCTGTGATGAGATCATTGTACACCAGCGAGTGGGTGATGGAGCTCCAAAATATCATTTTAGAGTCTCCTTCCTAGGGCCACTCCTGTTATGACTATCTTAGGGCAAATTCCCCCAGAAACACTCTTGGTAGAAGACTGAGTACAGGAGGTTTATTAGGGGAGCACTTTCAGGAACAACAAATGTGAAGTGATAAAGTATGTAGGATTGAGCAACAAAGAAGCTGAACTGTGATGCAATAGTGGAAGCAGCCTCAGCGGATTCTGTGGGTAGTTCTGGAGCTGAAATGACCCTCTTAGCTTGTCTCAAATTAAGCTAGGAGTTCAGATCTTTGTACCCTAGAGCATTTGAGTCCACGGGCTGGTGTAACAAATTAACATAAACTGAGTGTCTTAAAACAATGGAAATTTAGGTGTTAGTACGGCCAAGTCCCCCACAGGCTCTAGGAGACAATTCTTCTCTTCCACCTACCCGTGGCTCCTGGTGTTCCTTGGCTTGTGGCAACGTAACTCTAATATCTGCTGCCTCTGTCTTCACAAGTCCTGCTCTGCGTCTCT
Source organism: Pongo abelii (assembly GCF_028885655.2). NCBI lineage: Eukaryota > Metazoa > Chordata > Mammalia > Primates > Hominidae > Pongo > Pongo abelii. Next base: position 33,253,254 of record NC_071985.2, read on the forward strand.
GTCTCCTCTGGGTCTGTGTGTCCCTCTCATTTCTCCCATGAAAATACCAGTCACTGGATTTTAAACTAACCTGAAATCCAGGATGACAACTAATTAATTACATCTGCAAAGACCTTATTTCCAAATAAGGTCTTATTCTGAATTTTTGGGAGACACTATACAATCTACTACTAACAGGTTTGCCATTTTTTTCTAAGCCTTTTAAGGAGACAGAATGCATGTACAACACACAATTTTATTTTCTATACTAGATGAAAAAGAAGAGCCAATAAATAATTTATGATTACTTATTTTTCATTAATCTGTCTATGTGTTGACTCATTTCCAACTATCTCATGATGAAAACACACCTGGTATAATATTTATCTTTTAACTTAAACAGGTTAGTCTACCAATCTGGTATACCATGGGATTTAAGGTAAATTTAGTTATAACTTCCATGTGGTCTTTGCCATGTTGTATCTCGTTTATACTTGATGTTTTATTTTGTTGTTTTTACCATTCTTTGGCTTTATAAACTATTCTTTCTTTGTAAAACACAGTTTTGATTTATCTATTACTTATATCATAGTAGTTATTCTAAGAAAAAAATAAGGGGAGAAATATTATTTATAAAATGCAGCCTTAGAAGTCAACCTGTTTGTTCATATTCCACATCTCCCAATTATTAGCCGTTATCACACATCTCTGTGCTTCTGGTTTTATTCATCTATGAAATGGGAAAACCATTTCTGCTCACCTACCTGCTTAAAGAGCCTGATAAATATTGACACATTATTATTAGTGATTATTATTAATGGTATGGAACTACATTATACTTTATAAACTAGCTGTCATTTAATGTCGCAGGAAAATAAATATTTTTATCATTGTTGTTGTTATTTAAAAGGCTGTTCCTTACGGCTGAACTGGAATAAGGACATAGATATATCACCTTATTCTCTTTTTTATTTTTATTTCTTTGAGACAGAGTCTCGCTCTGTCACCCAGGCTTGAGTGCAGTGGCGCAATCTTGGTTCACTGAAATCTTCTCCTCCTGGGTTCAAGCAATTCTTGTGCTTCAGCCTTCCAAGTAGCTGGCACTACAGGTGCGTGCCACTACACCTGACTAATTTTTATTTTTTATTTTTTATTTTTAGTAGAGACAGAGTTTTGCCATCTTTGCCAGGTTGGTCTTGAACCCCTAGCCTCAAGTGATCCACCCACCTCGGCCTCCCAAAGTACTGGGATTACAGGCATGAGCCACTGCACTGGGCCTACCTTATTCTCTTTTGAACTCTCTCTCCAGTGCAAATATTCTCTATTCAAGGAAATGAAATCAAAAGTAGCAGAACAAAGTCCAATTTTTACCTTCTCAATGATTAAATTTGTATCTGAACTGACCTGAGTATGTCTTGTTATAATCTTTGTAAATAAATAGCCAAAATTCCCTGGGAAAATCTACTATAAAAATAACCAGTAAGAAACATTTGTCTAAGAATGAGACAGGGGGGTTACGTAAAAGTGGTGATGATGTAGGATTCATTGTGGGGGATCAAGCTGCTGTAGAATTTTTCCTACCCCTTTGAAGACTTATTTCATGAAAAACTTTCAATTAGATAAATTTTATAAGACATATAAATTGACTCTATGTACATGATAAAGACAAAGTCTATCCAAGTGATAATTTTATGCTGCAAGTTCTGGGGCCAATAATGTATTTTTAAAATAATGTAATTTATAGTAATCATCTGTAGAGAAGGAAAAGCCTTTTCAAAATAAATATTAGTGTAGATTTCTTCTTTCTTATTTTACTTCATTGTGGGTTCTTGCTACAAAGAATATTTTGTTTAAAAAATAGTTGTACTTCCTAAATTAAATAAGAAATAGCTTCATGTACTTTATCCTAAAAACAATACCATTTTCTAAAAATTTACATTGAATTCTACCAGGATTATTCTAAAAGGGATGAATATTACAGCAATATTCATAAGTTAACTCAGTTCAAGGTTTATTTTACTTAGAAAATTTTAAATCACATTTCACAGAAAAGTTTGTATCTTCATTATATCAGTAATGATTTTAGAATTAAAAAATAAAGAATTACTTGGTATTTGATGTTTTTCTGATTTCAAAATATAATTGCAAGGAAATGGTTTAAAAGTTTTAAATTTAAATTATTCCTAGAGTTTTAGAATCTTTAAAACCACCTTTATTTCTGAATGTTATTGAAACACTGCATTCTACATTCCAATCTCACTGCTTTTTAGAACTACTCATGTAACTTAATGAAATTTTAAAGTCAACACCTAGGCAAATATTCCAAATGAATTTTATTTTACCCCTAAAAAGAAAGTCTCTAGAAAACTACTCCAAATGTTACTGAACTTTACATTTATCTGTATTTATATTTATGGAAGATTATTTTATATGACTATGTATCAGTAGCCTTAAGAAAATTAGTTTTGTACTCATAGTTACTGTCATAGTCTCTGTTTTAATGACTTTTATTTTCTGAATATAATTTCTAGTGGCCTTTGTACCTACAACCTAAACAAATTTACATGGTTGCTTTTGATCACTTCAAATTATAATGACAGAACAAACTCTCAATGTTCATTGTTTAATGTTATGGACTATGAATTTCCTGTCAGTCTTCTTTGCTCAAATCTGCTATTTTCATTTGAAATTATATGATAAAGATAATATTTCAAATAACGTAACTGTTTGATCTAATCTTTATATGTTTGTTTATATAAGAAAGATGATTGAGAATTGACTTAACGTGGATGCTCAGTAATATGCTTAATGTTTAATTTTTTCCCCTTTTTCTTCTGTGACTTTTTTTCATAAAGAAAATGATAGTATTGATTTAACATAGCAACAGCACTTCTTTCTGTCCTAGCACCATCACATAGCTTGGGTATTACTGCTCTGGGTTACTTTTGGCCAAGCCCCATGGCTTTGTTTGGGCTTTATCATGATAACAATGACAATGTCACCATCTTTATCTCTACCATTGGTGACAATAACCATACCACCATGCTGCTTTATGAGGCAATAACTTGGTTTTCTCATTTATCCACTCAGGAACTGGATTATTACCTCATAAAACAGTGTGATTGTACAATTATCAATTAAATCCTGGCTTGTCGAGGCTCTTCAAAAAAAAAAAAATCCTTTTCCTAATGGTGGTTGGCAATAATTCTCTCTGTCTGAATTCATGGAACTTTGACTGCCAAGATTATATTTTCACACTGATTACCTATTATCTTTCTTTCTTTTTGCCTTGAAGCTGTTGCACACTGCTAAAGCCCAAGAACTATCTTACACTGTAGAAGGACTGAAACCTTATAGGATATATGAGTTTACTATTACTCTCTGCAATTCAGTTGGTTGTGTGACCAGTGCTTCGGGAACAGGACAAACTTTAGCAGCAGGTAAGCAAGTTTTAATGGATATGAAAAATTTGTTTCCTATAAAGAAAAAAACTTATAATATTCAACACCTTCTCTACTTGAGACTTTATATTTGTCTTTTCTGCTTTCTTCTCCTCCCTCGCTAACCCTGATTGCTTCTTACCATGACAGTTTTAAACAACAACCACCAAAACTTAACTTTAAGAGGTACCTAGGAGCTATGAGTTACAGCTGTGTCATAATAAGAAATATAATTAGTAGTAGAATGACTCCACTCTACAACTGGAAATATATAGAAATATATAGAATATACAACTAGAAATATATACAAATATATAGCACTAGAAATATATAGAAATAGAATTAGCTGTAGCATGACTCCAGGGCTTGGCTACCAACCTGTGTCCTAGCAGTGTCCTGACAATTGTGAGAAACAATCAGGAAGCTTCTTATGAGGACTTTAGGATACCTCTTCCCTTAGTCCAGACATTTTTTGTAGACTTGGGTCTACTCACTCCTGATCCATGGGAACATCTAGAAATTACTGTGTGGCCTGGTGTTATATTTGGCTTTCATGAAATAGGTAAATGTTTATCTGTTATTTTATTAAGAAGAAGCTCTTAAGTTAATAAAATTTAAATAAAAGAATTGTTATTAAGTATAATCTTAGTAGAAATGGTTTGTATAAGTTGTGCTTGCTTCATTCAGGACTAACTGGATTCATACAAACCTGATTACACGTATTAGTAAGACTCATAAAACCCAATTATTTAGCATTAATATATTTTCAAATCAGTGGTTTTCTTATTCTAGATAAAAGCTTAGTTTCCTGGTTATCTTTAAAGAAATGTCCATGTGTAAGGAGGTTAAGACACTCTAGATGAATTACAGATATTACGAAAATACATTTTTACCTGTAAAAACATTTCCTAGACCTCCTCCCCAAATCTCTTAATCCTATTATTAATAGGTCCAATTATGTAGGGTTTTTTTTTCTGGTTCTGGAAAAAATTGCTTAGCTCAAATGATCTCATCCAAGTAATTTATTTTTTTTTCAAAATTTTCATTAATGCAAACAACTCTGAAATCCTAAGAAATTATGGTTTACTAAATTTATAACTGAACTCTTCGTATTTTTATATATTTTATATATGTGCATTTCAGATGTATGCATACACTGATGGAGTACCTAGCCTCTACAAAACACTCTTCTCCTATAAAACTGTCTGTTTTTATATACTGTATTATTAAAAGTTTACTGAATGCTGAATATGGACAGCAGACGAGGACTCTATCTCCTTTAAATGATACAATTTCAGACTAGAAGATAAAATTAAAATAAGAATCAGTCTTGCAAGTTGGAGAAAGTAAAAATGGAGACAACACAGGGTGAAGACTGGGTGTGTTATAGTAGGGGACGTAGGGATCCCAAGCACGTGGCCGTGCAAAATTGGAATCACATCCTCTCAGGGTTGTAAAACATGTAAAAATAATCTAGTGTTACTATATAGCCAGTATCAATATATTCTTTGTAATATTCCCCCCCAGTGTTCATCTAACCCATGTTTGATACCTTCAGTGTTACGGAAACTACTACGTCTCAGACAAAGCAATACCATCTTTAGATACCTCTTTTAAAATGTGGTTTCTTAGATTGATCGAAAATATCTCCTAGTAACTTCTACTCAACATCCTTATTCTACTTCCTTGGGGGCTGTTGTTAATCTAATTTATCATCCTTCCAATAACATTTTCAATAACAATATATCCACCCAAGTCTTTTCTCCTTTAGGCTGCATATCATGGTGGCTCCCATCTGAACCTCATATGCAATAGTGTCTAGAGCTGTTATTAGTATAATTCTTGTAGATGAGATCTTGTCTGCCTTTTCATAGATATAAGCAAACTAAAGAACCTGAAGAGACACATGCTTGTCCCTAGAAACTAGCTGGGATCCTGGAGATGGGAATAGAAAAGCAGGAAACATGTCTACAGAATAGAATCTCCCTGCCCTATGCATTAGTGATAACATCTGTGCTAATAGTATCCTCCCTGGTTGCAGTGGCAAGTTCCTGTTGCATAAAAGATGATGTACCTGGGTGCTCTGTGCAGCTCTCATTTTAGTTACTGGTGAGGCGATTAAAACCACTCCTGTCCAACTGGCAGGACTGCGAAGTAAAACTAACTAGTCAGAGCCCTCTGAATCGTCCCTGTACTTTTTTTATCCTTGAAAAATAGAACTGGAAACTTATATTCGCTAAAGGTCATGTGATATGAAAGTTAGTTGACTTACAAAAATAAGAGTTTATTCATATATGTGAGGGGAAAAAAATGGTTAGCCATAATGCCAGGGTTTCAATCTGGGCTCTGCCATTGACTAGCTGTGTGACCTTATATAAATTATCTAACCTCTGTGCCTTAGTTTTCCAATTTATAAATAAGCATAACTTATTTGTAGGGTTCTTATGAGGATTAGAATTAGTTAATACATGTAAAATATTTAAAGCAGTACCCATCACAGTTCATTCTCAATAAAAATTTATTGTCACGATTTTTATCATAATATTATATAACACTTGTATTAGTCACACTATAAATGTTATGGAATTTCTAATGTTACCAAAATCAAGGAGAGTTTATTTTACAACTTTGATTTTCTAACATTATTATAAAATATAAAATGGAGAGTTCTAAAACTAAGGATTGTATTGTGAAAATAAAGCTTAGAAAGGTTTAAAATCTGAAAGCATTATTTATTACTTCTGTAAGAAGTATGTCATTCAGAATTATTATGCACATTTAAAAACTTTGCTCAAAAACAGCAAATTTCACATTTGTTGGTTGCAATATAGAGTTAATAATGTGCCATAAATGTATTATTACAACATTTTATTGTGAATGCTTAATTCAGAACCCTCTCTTGAGGGCTTACTATTTAAAGCACTGTGGAGGATTCTAAGATAATTATACTCAGCATTTGGGTTAAGGAGTTGAAATCCAACAGGTAGGATTAACACCATGGCGACATGTGCTAAGGGCTGTGAGAAAGGTGAAAAAAATGCTGTGGGAAGGTAGAAAATGAGATAAATGATTTTGATTTGGGAGACTGAGTAGATACCTCACTAAAGCCTATTTCAGATAAACTATAAAAGAATGGTAAAGACTTTCGCAGATATTTACTGAGCACATACAATGTGCTAGTTTCTGTTTTAGGGGTTGACACTGTTCCAGGTACCGATGTAATGAAAGCAGAGATTTATGAAGACTTCCCTGGCGGTAGAGTACACAATAGATTAGAAGAGGGAGTGTAATAAGAGTCTGGTAGACTTTTTTAAAGAGGCAATAAGAGAGTAAATCAGATGAGTAGAAGTGAAGATTGAAAGAAGGGAACGGAGTGACTTCAAGGAAGATAGACCTGGAAGTTAAGCAGTGGGAAGGATGGGCAATGATAGCAAATATTGTAGCCCATAGTGGTGCCATTAAATAAAAGGGGAAAGATGAACAAAGAACATATGGGAGAAATAAACTCGTGAGTTTATTTGATCATTTGATGGAAACACATCCATGACAATTATAACCATCCAGGAGCAGAAATTGCAAATCTGGGGCTTCAAAATGATGCAGATTTTGTATTCATCTGCATATAGATGGGAGCTACTGCCATAGGTTATAATCAATTAGTGAAAGCAGAGAAAATGCAAAATGGAAGTCCAAAGAAAGCACCTTAGTGAATATTCTATCCGGGAAGAAAGAAGAAAGGAAGAGTGAAGTGAACAGAGGTATGGTCAGAATTAGGAAAAGAACTGAGAGGAAGCAGATGAGAATAGTCAAGGGAAGACGGAATTCTAGAAGGAGAATGTTGTCTGCAGTGTCATATGGTATAGGGAAAGCAAGAGAAATGTGACCTAAAATGGATGCGAGGTCACTGGTGACTCTCTGGGGATTACCCTAATTAGCACGGTTGGAGCAGACGCTGGAACATGAAGGATTGAGCAGCAGTGGCAGGAGGAGATATAATGGTAAATTTCAAATGTGTGGTTTTTTTATTCTTTGCTAAAATTTTTCTTCTACCCAATTTTCATTCTTTAAAAAATTGTATTACCTTTTGTTTCCATATAAAATCCGTTCTCTTCTAAAGAAAATTTTATTTTAGTGTTTTTTTTTTCTGGAAAAAATGTTCATTTTCTAATTCCTTAATATATTTTGTTAGAACTATCTGATTCTTCACCTGCCCAGCAGAAAAAGAAAGTCTCTTATATGACAAAAGTATGGAAAAATAACTTTACTTACAGTTGGGTTTATTATAAAATACATCAAATTTAGGGTTGTTCAGAACAGTGAAAATAAACTTATTTGCTTTTATTTGAATACCAGGAAAAATTATAAATCCATCATCCTTTTTGCCTCCTTCCTTATTCAGTAGATGAATGTATTTCTAAATGTTTTTCCAAAATAAAACATCTGAATAGAACGTATAGACATTAAATCATAGAAATAAACTGTAGGTCTATAATAAGGCCAGTTCTTCTGAATGGTCAACAATTTTGCTGTAGGAGAGTAATAAAAGTTGACTTGCAACTTTATGGTTCATCCTGCTCTGTTTTTTCTACTATTAATGTTGCAATTTGGAGAGTATGTATTATTCCAAAGAATTCCAATGGATTTGTGGGAAATTTAACTCTTATGTCTAATAGCTCATATGAGCTCATTATCAGAGATCAAAGGAGACCAGTGACCATTCAAAAAGTTTGAAAAAGAGCACCACAAATTAGAAGTAGTAATTAGCCTTTTAGAAGCATTTGAATCATGAAAAGATATGTTGCTTCCTTAAATCTCAGTCTCAAAAATCAAAAAGATACTTGTGAAGATTTATCTGGCTGTTTCATTAAAAAGCTTGAGAATTGTAATTGGCTCTCTCTTGTTTTAAACATTTTTTTCAATTAAATATATGACTAGAATGGGTACATTTCATCCAGAGTATTGCACTGCTGCTTCTTTAGTTTTGATGTCTGTGACAAAGTCTGAGAACTGATTTGAGAGAGGTATTCTCAGGAGCAGCTGCATCTCTCTCCATTGCAAAATCTTCAAGCAGTGTTATTAATGGCTTTGGAGTTGCTTCTGGGTGTATGAAGGTAATGAGTTGATGAACTGAGCCCTCTTAAAATCCTTGTTACACTTTTCTTTAAGATTCTCCTTTTAATCTGAGAAATTTGTGCATTTCCACCCATTGCAAATTGAGTTTAGTTTAAACCCTTCTTATGAGAAATTACTTTTGGAGATCCATTCCTGAAGGGACAATGTGATATTTCCCTTGCCTGTCATAAATTGACCTCCATACTACAAGCTTAGAAGTGCCCATCTCAGATAAAGCAAGTAATTAGTGTGCATTAAGTTTCCTTTCTGAATGCAAAGTAAAATGTATAGGCTGTTTGCTGCTGGGTTGAAAACACACATTGTTTTGCATTCGGGTACATAAGTCTTTTCCTTGTGAATAGGAGCCAGAGTGATTAAACAAGCACTCTTAATATGTTAATTTATAATTTTAATTACAACAATCTTGCATATATAGTCATTAGTGAATACTAATATAAATATTTTTCTACCTTTTTATTCATAATGCATAAACCAATCACCCAGTTACTTCTCTGAGGTTGCCTGTTTTTGTTTCATAATACAATCTTTGTTCTTAGTTATGAATGCATTTTGTTCATTCCTGTCTTCAATAATCCCTCATTAAGCTAGTCACTTTCTGCTCCATGCTAAAAAGGAAAAATTATCATGCAAATGTGGCATGCCATATTAAAAAGCACATTACCAAACACTTTTGTTGCTGTCCTTCAATTAGTTTCCCTTCTTTGAATTTAATTCCATTTGTTGTTAAACTACTGACTTGACGTACGGACTCATGAATCTGAGGCTGCTGCCAAGAAAGTGGGGAAAAAAAATCAAAGCCTCTTCGAAGAGTTGCAGAGGCGAGCTGAAATGAATTTGCTTCACCTTTGACAAGAACACTTGAACAGCATTGGAATCCTCTGATGATTCAACTTGGCTAATTATCCAATTATTTATTTCAAGAATAAAGGCACCATTTTACAATTAAGGAAGTGTAAAGTAGTCTGAGAAATTTGGTAATGACAGATGACTGAAGTAACTTCTAAGATAAACAGTATCTGTGCAAAACTTGTCACACCAATTGTTTTCAGGCAGCAGTTGGTGTGTCTTAGCATCAGTGAAATCCTGAGTACACTGAAGGTTTTTTGTTTGTTTGTTTTGCTCTTTCAACAGAAATTATTTTACACTTGTAACCAACATGTCAAATTTCCATGGCTCTTAAGCATGTTTAAGTTATATTTCTCTTGATTAAAAGCTTTTGGTTCAAAGCAATACTTTTTAATTGCCTAATGATATAAGTCAGTTCTTAGGAAAGAACCGCACATTTAGGAGTTCATTTGCAATATAACTGAAAAATTCATTGCATGGCAGTAAAACAATTTACTGTTAATTACAAGGAGAAGAATTTGCTGTAGCATGCTCACAGATTGCCATGAATCATGCAGCACTCCTAGAGATTTATAACAGATGTGTAAGTGGGATGAATTAGCAGGGTTTAATAACAGAGACACAAATCATGCAGACTTCAAGGAGCTTTAATTGATATACTAGAATGTGACGGGCATGAATCACTCAGCCATTCAACAGCACTGTAACATATGGTCAGCTCAATATGCCGCATCTTAAATCGGTTGGTGAGTCGTAGGTTGTCCCATATGGTGGAAGCAATATATTTTTCATGATTAAAAAAAATGCATCCATTTTTTAAAGAAATATGATTGCAAAGCATGTTTGTTATTGAACACTCTTCTGAATGCCAAACTGCTTTTTTTAAAATGCTTTTTTTTTTCTTTAACATGGCAGCTTCTCAAAATAAATAGGGACTACTCCTTGTAATACCAGATCGCTGGAGGCATTATGAGAACCAAATCGGTGCTTGTTGGCACACTCGATCCACAGCAAGCCTATAGAAAAACGCAGCTGATGATTGCTGTGATTGTCAGGGAAATCCTTCAGGCTGGGGCAAAACAAACAAATGAAAGGATGATGTCACTTTCAGAGAAGTTCAGGAATGCCCAGCTTTGTAAATTGAAGAAAATGAGTTGGATGAGAGATCCCTACTTAGCAGGGTAAGAAAGTGGCTGTGATAGATAATACCATGACCCCTAATGTAACAATTGGATGTAACATTTTATGCTAACTTCTTAATTCAATGCTCAGTCCTTCAGGGGCATGTGAAAAGAAGCACTGGCTGGTCAGCACATAGATGGTAGCACCAATTCCAAGTCATTCTTGAAGAATTATTTCAGTATCTGCACACAGGTACCCTGGTTGAAGACTGGTAACTGGTAGTGTGCAAACATGTTTTTATTGGAACTGGGATCTGGCAGCTTTTGGAAAAGCTTTTGCTGCATTAGTAAATCTGACAGACTTGCAAAAGGAATATTGCAGCCTTAGAACTGTGGCTGCCAGAATTTAATGTCAACAATTAAAATTTATTTTGATCCTTACCTAGTGTTTATTACTGTTTGTATACACAACAGACCTTACTAATACAGAGATGCACTATTAGATGGAATTACCATCTGTTCAGAGTGAAATGCTGGCATCTGTCTTAGATGCTAAAACTAAAATGATATTATTTCTAACAAAACAAAATTAACTGCTTTTTACTCACCAACTTTAATTTGTAGTGTGTAGTTGTATCCAAGGAAAAGGCTTGACTGTGAACTACGTGATGACCTCTGTGGCCAGGTCTATATTTAGATATGCAACTTTATCAGGGGCTCTACTGGCCTTTTTGGCATGTGAAAATGGCATGTAGAAATCACACTTTCAATACACAATTTTAGCTTTATAATGTACTATGTATCCCATAAGTCATTAAAACAACACAACCAAGCTATGTAAAAATTCACTGAATCAGAGAGACTGTAGTATGCCAAATATTTCGACAGATGTGCCCTAAAACACTGCAAGGAAAGAAATTAAGTAGGCAAAAAAATCATCTGAACAAAGTTGCTATAGGTCCCACAGTGACACCTTTAGGAAAATACAAACTGTATCTTTCTTCTCTGTTAGACTATTTTAAATTTTCTCCCACATTGACATATATAAAAAATTTACATTCAGTGCCCCCTCCTTTTAATTTACAGCCTAAGTATCCTATTAAAATAGGTCTTTAGCTTTTGGAAGTTAGAGAATTTGGAGGATCAAGGACAATGGTAGTTTCCATACTGATGTTAGATCAGTGATGCTACTTTCTGAGAAGCCAGACTTCTATTCTATATATCACAATATAATAAATTGTGTCACACCAGCATTTAATGCATGTACACAGTGCATTAACTGTAACTGTAGTACATTTATTTGTGCTGGAGGAGACTTGAAAATGATGAATAAATCAATACTTTGCTGTCAGAGAAGCAAGTGTTACGACGCATTTAAGTAGTTAATTGCATAAGTCCCATAAAAGCTTCAAGTTTGGGTAGCAAGGATGCCATAATTACAGTCCGAGCAACTACCTTTTATTAATGGTGGACTTTAGGGAATGGTGGTTGCTGTCATCATTGCTGCTATATGTGCAGTTTAGAAATAATGGATCCTCTTCTCTCTTCATGTGTAGGATGGTAGTTTTGTGCAAATGATTGTGATTGCCAGAACAATAACAGGTTAAGGTAGTGTTTGTTCACCATGTTCACTGAACTTCTCTAAAAGCAGGGTTTTCTTTATGTCACAGAACACATAGACAAATCGTATTTGTATGCCATGCTAAGGTAAAGGAACAAGGTGGCTGAGAGCTGAAGGGGATAAACCAGAGGGGCTCCTGCTGGCTTCCCAGGAGCAAAGGGGATCAGGATGTCTGGTACCAATTCGTGGCTTATTAACTTAGAAGTACTGCTTTAAAGGCCAGACACGGAAGCTCAAGCCTGTAATCCCAACACTTTGGGAGGCCGAGGCGGGCAGATCATGAGGTCAGGAGATCAAGACCATCCTGGCTAACATGGTGAAACCCCGTCTCTACTAAAAATACAAAAAAATTAGCCGGGCGTGGTGGTGGGCACCGGTAGTCCCAGCTACTCGGGAGGCTGAGGCAGGAGAATGGCGTGAACCCAGGAGGCGGAGTTCGCAGTGAGCCAAGATCACGCCATTGCACTCCAGCCTGGGTGACAGAGCCAGACTCCATCTCAAAAAAAAAAAAAAAAAAGAAGTACTGCTTTAAATTATTCAATTGAAGAATTTTGAAACAGGAAGAGGTCCTAGACATGATCAAGCCTGTCACTCTAACAACTGAAGTAACCGAAGAATAGAGAGACCTAGTAACGGATTAACCAATGTTCCATAGAGTCTTAAAGAGCCAATCTAGAGCCTACATTTTCTCCTTTCCAGATCTTCTAGTAATATCCTCTCCTGAAGATGACTTGTCAACAAAGAAGAAAGTGGCAAAATATATTTTATTCTTTCTTCCCTGGTCAGATAATAGACAGTGAACAGGGTGATGTTGAGTCATCCCTGAGAGTTTCGGAGGAAAACTTTTCCTCTTTAGGACACTGATTGGTGAGCAGCTGATTCTGCAGCAGTTTCTCTGCAACAGAGAAATCAGGTCTCATGACCTGGACTTCTTGTTTGTGTCCTGGTCCCGGTGTCCTTTTGCAAGTGTTTTGGCCTAGGAGTGTTTGGCAAATTGCATTTCCTGGCATAGTTTTGCATTTCTGTGAAAAAGTCAAAATCATTTTCTATTGACAGAGTGCTTATTAAGAATGTTTTATGTAGTCTGCTCCCCACTCATCCCTGAAACATAGAAAGATTGTTTATTCTTAAATTCTTGTCATCATCATAGAAAGTTGATGATGCTTTAAGATATTGACACAGCCATACAGTCTTCGTAGGCAAAAAATGAACAGATTCCTTAAAAACAAATGAACAGATTCCATTTTAAAGACCAGTACCTCAGAAAGAGCTTTGTTCAGCTTTTGGTTCTTATCCTATGGTGCTCAAAATGGTACACTACATGAATTTTGCAAGTTTAAATGTATTCATTTTGATATACTACTGATTATATTATAAAGTAATAAATGCTGCATAAAGAATGCATATTATAACATTTTATAAAAGAATATCTATACATCGAATAGATAGACAAGAAATTAGATTACCCTATTAAAAAATACAAATGCTATTTTAAAAGTACAAGAATTTTGTACTTTTATTCAAATAGACATTTTATTCTTAGAAATGATGGATAATGAACATTCATTTTAAACTTTGTGTATTATTCTTAGAAATAATGAATATTGAATATTCATTTTAAACTTTACATTTACAAGACAATTTTCTATGTAAATACAGATAGATTTTGAATATAGATGAATCGTATTCCTTAATAATATATAATTTGAAAGATTTGTTCTTGTAATGATAGTGCCTTATATTTGTATAGAAATTTGTTTTGTAAAACAAAGCAAATATGTATATTGTTGTAGAAGCAGTTGTTGTCAATGTATTTCACTGAAAATGTATCCTCATGTTGCAAATGGGAAAGTGGAAGCAGATGTAAGTGTTAAGCGATTTTTCTAAGATCACACAGATTTAGACATTAAAAAGTGAAATATAATTTTTAAAAGTGTACTAAATCCCTTTCATTATTCAGTGTTGTCTCTTAACGAACTGTTTTGTAAATTAACAAATCTTTAAAAATCATATTTATTTTTACCTATAGTTCCTTTTCTTTGAAAATCTGACGAATAATTCATCATTACCCCAATCTCTTGGCAATTCTATGTGCATGTATGTGTGTGTGTTTAATGGTTCAGGAGTATCTATTTTTCTTCTTATTCTACTTGTGTGTATGTGAGACCAGTCTAGTTTAACTGATTGACAATTTCATTTAATTCCCCCTTCCAGCCTTAGAAGAACTCTGTAAAGAATAACTCAGTAGGATGTTCACCCTTTCAGACAGGCTTAGTTGACTCCTCCATGTGAAACTGTAAAACACACCTGCTGGAATGTTTTTTGTTTTGTTTTTCTTTTAAGCAAGAGAATAGAAAATGTACTCTAGTTCTATTCATTCTCAGGAATTGGCTTCTAAAGGACAGTCCCATTGCTTGGTGGAATAATTCCTCTGGGAATCAAGAAGTGCCCTACTACTTAAAGTTTAAATGGTAAACATTGATTTTACTGGACTCTCAAGAATTTCCCTATTGATTAGAATCACTTTGCCAAATTAAAAAAAAAGTGTGCTCTAATTTTCAATAATTATTACACAAAAACGACAGAGTTGCCAGAATTCCTTTTGTTTAGTTTTGTTTCCTATTACTCTTAATCTATATTCCTGTTTAAGACATAATTTTTGGATTATGCTACTGATGGGGGAAGGAATCTGATTTCTGTGGTGGTGCTGAGCTTCAACATTATCTCCATTGAGTTGAGTGGTTGGAGTAAAGTAGAGATGTATCAACTTTCAAACAAATGAGACCTGGAGAAAGGCTGCTTTCAAACAGCAATGAAACTCTTCAGTTTTTAAGAAGTATAGGAGGCGTATTCCTACTTCTTCTCAACATTTAGTTAAAATGGAAATCCTATTCTCAACACACCAAATATGTATAATTTGTGATTCTCTATCTACATCTTTGGTGTCCAGTATGGTAGTCATGAATCATATGTGGCTATTTAAATTTAAAATACAGTTAATTAAAATTAAGAAATTTGAAATTCAGTTTCTCATTCTCACTAACTGCATTTCAAGTGCTCAGTAGTCTTATTATAAGGCTAGTGGTTACCGTATTAAACATTACAGACCTAGAACATTTCCTTCATTGGAGAAAGTTCTATTGGACAGTACTGGTATAGTAGTTTTTGGCTATTGGATATTACTAGGCTTGTCATTTATGAAACTAAAAAGTTCAGGTCTCTGTGTCCCAAAACCCTAGGGAATCTAGAAAATTTCAATTTAAACTTTATGTAATTGGTTCTCCATTGCTTCCCTGAGCCCAGGACTAAAAAAATCTTTGGCAGCTTTCCTTTCCCAATTGAGATTATAGCCAAGAATGGCCTATTAAAATCTTAATACAAATATGTAACTCTAAACTCTGAAGAGAGACTCTGGGTGAAGAAATTTCTGAATGGCTTAGCCTTTTATTTTGTTTTGGATTATTTTGAAGTGAGATCATAGCTTGTAGAATGAAATCTTTGAGAACCTACCATTTAACTGATTTATAGCAGAAAAAAATGCTAAGAGAAATTATGCATATAATTCACAGACTCATACATATATAAAAATAAAAATATCACATGGGCTGCAGTGGCAGAAAATAACCGGAATTGTTAATTATCTTTCTAACTTGGTGAACTTTTTGCTCAGTGCCTTTTGTTTTTTACTAAAAGTTAAAATAGAATCAAAATGAATTGTTTCTTTTTGAAAAGCTGGCCCAAGCTCTGAAAAGTAACAAATAGTAATTGTTTTAAGCAGCTTTACGGTGAATTTCCTTTCATGGTTTAAGGGTTTCAATTCTTATATCCACATCATTTTGATTTATATTTATTGAAACAGGCAATGACTTTGCGTCTGTGTATGGCTATGTTAACACAGGTGTAAATTAAAAATCCACAGACATAGTTTGGGCCCTTAATAAATAGGCTCGGTGATTATGACATTTGTTCCTTTCTCCACTTTCACTTCTTAAATCCAGCAGACACACTTAAAGGGAGAATGAATCTCAGCTCACAAACTCAACTGTTTAAGGGAAAAAAAAAAATCAAACCAAAACAAACCTTCATTTTCAATAACTCAGCTGTTAATCTGAACCAGCAAGTTGTAGGGAAAACCTTAATCTCTGTGACTCCTAGGGTGTCCCAGGAACCTTCAAAGAATTGCCAGTGTCCCACCACCTGAAAGCATGGCAAGGTCCCAATGTATGCAAGGGCATGAGGCCACTACTGCTCCAAGGCTAAGCCCACTGCTGGTGATGGGGTCACTTCAGGGCCAGGGTGCTCTCTAGGACCAAGAGGCTGACCAAAGTTAGTTGCCTGGACCATTGTGTGTAAACGGCTGAACTCACAGGCTTGTTATTTTGTGCTGATGCTCTGTTTAACATTCAGAGTGTTATTGCTTGTTTGCCTTCATTTAGATCAGTTTTTAAGCTTTAAAAATCAGAAAATTGCATATAAAAGAAGCTTTTTCACCAAAGAAGATATACAGCTGGCAAATACACATATGAAAAATGTTCTATATCATATGTCATAAAGGGAAATGCAAATTAAAATAAGATACCACTACACACCCATTAGAGTGGCCAAAATCTGGAACACTGATAACACCAAATGCTGATGAGGCTATACAGTAGAAGGAATGCTCGTTCATTGCTAGTGGGAATGCAAAATGGTACAGCCACTTTGGAAGACAGTTTGGCAGTGTCTTGCAAAACCAAACATGCTCTTACCATATGATACAGCAATTGCACGTCTTGGTATTTACTCAACAGAGTTTAAAACACAAAACTCTGATATATAATTAGATATACACATATATATGCACATCATAGCAGCTTTATTCACAATTGCCAAAACTTGGAAACAACCAGGATATTCATCAGTAGATGAATGAATAAATAAACTGTGATAAACTATGCTACATCCAGACAAGGGAATATTATTTAGCATTAAATGAGCTATCGAATGATGAAAAGACACGAAGGAAACTTAAATGCATATTATTCAGTGAAAGAAGTCAGTCTACAAAGGCTACATGCTGTATGATTCCAACTATATGACATTCTGGAAAAGGCAAAACTACGGAGATGAGTAGTTACCTGGGGTGGGGGAAAGGAGAGATGAATAGGCAGGGCACAGAGGATGTTTTGGGTAGTGAAAATTTTCTGTGTAATAGAATAATGATGGATGCATGTCATCATATATTTGTCCATACCCAGAGAATGTAAACACCATGTGTGAGCCCCAGTGGAAACTATGGACTTTGAATGATAATGATGTGTCAATGCAGATTTATCTACTATAGCAAATGAACAATTTGGGTGCCGGATGTTGATATTGGAAGAGACTGTGCATGGGTGGGGAGATATGGTAGAACTCTGTACCTTCTCAATTTTTCTATGAACATAAAACTGCTCTTAAAAATTAAGTCTACTGGGTGTAGTGGCACCTGTCTGTAGTCCCAGCTACTTGGGAGGCTGAGACAGGAAGATTGCTTGAGCCCAGGAGTTCCAGGCTGTAGTGAGCTACCATTATGCCTGTGCCTAGCCACTGCACTCCAGTCTCGGGCAACAATATGAGACTCCATTTCTTAAAAAAAAAAAGTTTACCCCGGCACATTGCCTATGGTGTAGCCATGTTCCACAGGAGCAATCAAAAAAAAAAAAAAAAAAGTCTTTTTAAAAATGACTTTCTGACTTATTTTTACACAAGCACAAAGTTTTGGCAAACTTGTGTTAATATTCCTGCATTACCCATTGGTTGGCACAGAATGTGCTTGGCCCCTGTAAATTACAGCACTGAGTTGATGCCACTTTAAGGCAAGGGGCTCTGCCCTATGGGTTTAGTGCTAGTCATTGGCTGTAGGTTTCACTGTGGGATCCTGTGGCTCCTGGGTGAGGCAGCTCTTACTCAGCCAAGGGAATTTCTACACAGAAGGGGGCAGCCATGAGCCATCAGAAACCAACAGGCACAGAAACTGGGCCATTGGGGTACCTGTTTGGTAAAGGGACTCTGGTTGGGGCACCACCCAGAGTACAGCAGCTACTATAATATATAAGATTTATTATTTAGCTAAAAAGAATAGACAAGTTATTTTCAAGAAAAAATTTAATTTGAAAGTTTTGTGTGTAGTACGTTGGCCATTTAAATTTTGTTTCACTGCATTTAAGATAAACTGTATTGTGTTTTCAGTTCCTAGAACCATACAGATACTTGAAACCACAACTGATTTGATTTTAAGTGTGATATATACAAATACATATATACATATATGTCAATATGTGTGTCTAGAGACAGAAACCAAATTCTTGAATGTAACAAGTGTTTTCTAATATTTAGCACCAGCACAACTGAGGCCACCTCTGGTTAAAGGAATCAACAGCACAACAATCCATCTTAGGTGGTTTCCACCTGAAGAACTGAATGGACCCTCTCCTGTATATCAGCTGGAAAGGAGAGAGTCATCTCTACCAGCTCTGATGACCACGATGATGAAAGGAATCCGTTTCATAGGAAATGGGTATTGTAAATTTCCCAGCTCCACTCACCCAGTCAATACAGACTTTACTGGTAAGTGTGTTTGACATTGCTTTATTTAGGAGACACGAAGCTCCAAAATGTTTTCTATTATTTTGATATCCCTTTACAATGAATTTTTATTATAACTACTTATAGAAATAGTAATTCAGCCCTTTGATAGCTTTTGCCTGATTGTTTCAGCATGTCCATCTTTTTAGAATTCTGGGGAAAAAAGTCAGGTAAGTGAAGGAAAGGAAAAATAAAAGATGAAGATGAAGAAGCAGCCTTATTGGATCAAAGTATGTGCTTTGTATTTGTCTTTTTGTGAAGTATTTGCCAGGACATGTTTCTTGAAATATTATTCACTGTGTTCTCTGAGCAAATGAGTTTGCAAAATGCCCTTATGCTATTGGAGATTCTCAGTATGCACCAGGTTACTTAAAACTCCAAAAAGCATTGTAAGAAAGCTATTTAACTTTGCTTAGCTAATCATGCCTAACAGATATTTGATGTAATGTTTTCTTTTTCTTTCTCTTGCTGTTTCTTTCTTCCTTTTTTCACTGTGACAACTTAATATCTCATGCTCTATGAAGAACATTGTGGGAAAAACTAATCCCAGGGAAAAGATAACTTCTCTAAGCCAGGACTGTGGTAAAGCAAGTGAGGCTCTTGTTTCAGTCACAAAATTTAAAGGCACTAAAAAACTCCGTGTTAATGTAAATTTTAATGCAATATTTTTAAAAATGAAAATCAGTGTGAAAGGACTACAAAAATATTATCAAAAGCTTAAATAAAGACAGACTGGACCCTGTACCAGCACAATCCTGCCCCACTGGCCTTATCCCGCTCCTGGCCTTACTAGTACCGCAATATTTTGGAAGTCCCGTGACCTCTGTGACTTACAGCTTCTGATAGCATGATTTCAGCATAGCTGTAAAAAAACTCTATTTATGGTACATCATTTTTCCAATTTTTTTAAAAATTTACAAAGTATAAGATATATATTATTCTGTAAACTCATAAAGATGTTCATTTAATCATCTGTGAGAAAGTCATTTTGGAGCAAATAGCTAGTCTTTAAAATATTGCATATGTGAAGACAATGAAATGGAATTCAAGCTATAAAAATTTGTATTGTTTTATTTTTACTTAAAATAGTAAATAGTTTGCTTTTTGTTGAGGCTGGCTGCTGATGCACCTTTGTAATGAATCATGATTATATTCTAACTGAGATATATTGAGATTAATGCATGATTAACTACTCTCCCAGTACATCAAAATCATTGCAGAGTATTAGAAATTGAACCATTGAGCTAAAAATGCTCAACTTCTGCTTTATATCCTTAAAATGGCAAAAAAGAAAAGAAAAAATAGGAAGGAAAAGGAATACACGAACAATAGTAAAACTGTTTTCTCAAATGAAAATAGGAACTACCTCCCTGGTCCAATATTTGGCTTGTGATGTGTTTTTTCCAAGAAATAGCATTCGTTTCCATTCAGCTGGGCATAGCTGCTGCAAGGATGTCAGCTTGGATTTGCAGGCTAGCCAGCAGACAGATTTTTGTTGGGATCACCTACTGTTGTTGCAGTGAAAGATAGAGTGGCCCGTCCACCGTTAATAAATTTAGTCATCCTCACTATCTCCCTTGCCGGCCTTATACTCTGAGGTGCAAGTGCTAGGGGCAGATGCAGTGTCTGGGAAGTTTTCCAAATTCCTCTTTAAAAAAGTTAGGCTGTAAACACTGGCCTCACTAAGCAGGATCCTTCTGTCTATAACAAAGCCTCCAGCTGCACAGAAAATGTGCTTGGAGTACACACCATTTGAAGGACAAGGCAGGGAGATCACAATTTTTGCTTGAACTACTCCCTGGAGCTTTGGTGATTCCTGGAGAATGAGAAGTTCTTCTGTGTTCAGGCACGTTCTGGGACATTGCTGATGCCCTTTTTAATGGTAGCTTGGCTTTACTTTTAAGACTCCCTTTAACTTTTAATATAACCAGGTATATACTAAGTTATTGGTTTGATCCTTTGGCTGACTTGCCAGGTTTGGTTGAATGATTTTATTGAGTTGTACCAAAGCCTAACTAAATGTACGCAATTAATGAGCTAGGACACGTTTTCAAAACCAACTCAATAACTTTCTGTAAACTTGCATCTTTCCTAAATAGAGAGGTAAGCATATAATTAGCATCTTACATTATTCTTACTGATATATTATCCTATTCAATCCCTCTGCAACCCTATAAAGTAGCTCTTTTTACCCTCGTAGTACAGGAGGAAAAGAGGCTCCAATGAGTGACTTGCCCATTGTGCCGCAGCTATTGAATTTCAGGGTGGAAATGTGAATTGGAGCCTTCCAAATTTAAAGGCAAGTTCTCTGCTACAGGGTGGAAAGGAACTTTTGTAGACTGTTCTTTGGAAGTGATAGAATAGGAAGTATATAAAACTAAGAAAGAGGGATAGGAGGTGAAATAATTATCACCCAAATATTCCTTATCCGATACTGCTAAACTTTTTGGATTTGTCTTTCAGTTAGTTTCAGCTCACAAACAGCAAGTAGTGTTGGCATTATTTATTCATTTATTTTTAACCCCAAAGACATGTAGGGATCAGTTTTTTTTTAATAGCAATTAAACCCAGAGTGTTACTAGAAGCTAGATGTTTAAAATATAAATAACATTATGTGAAATGGGCTGAAGTGCTGTGCATTAAAACAGTGCTTTCAACTCACATTCCTTTATATTTCATTCAGTTTTTATATTCTGAGACACATTTAATGAGCAAATCCTTGAAACCTCTAATATGATGAATTACATTTTAAAAGTTAATAACTTTAAGATAAACTAAGATGTCCTTTGTTTTGAATTATTCAGTTCAAAATCTCAAACTTCAACTAAAATGACTTCTGAATAGAAATATCAATGAGTACTCAAAGACAAATATAAGGTTGATGTACATAATTATACATATTTTATATATGAAAAGATAAGTTAGATTGCACCCATCAATGACAGGAATTATAAGTGCATTCATAAGACATTTCATGGCCATGAACATTACGTTGCAAGTCTCAGTAAGAAATATCTCATTATTGTAGTACAAGAAAGGGATCTCTTACACAACTTATGCCTCTTTCATATTTGCTTCAAATATTTTTATCTTACACAATAGAAAGAGAACAATTCAAGCATATGAATATATGTCCTAAAATGTTGTTTAATATTGTAAATTATCAAGCTTAATACTGTAAATAAACCCTGTCAATATCTACCTTTGGGCAGAATAAAGAACCAGATAAAGCTATTTTGAGACCTATTTTTGCTTCCTTTTCTTTTCTGATACAAGTGTTCTTTTAAAAATCTAATCTCCAGGAAGAATGTATTATCAGTCATTTACATCATAGTTTAAATTTAAAATAATTAACTCTCTGTATATTATTGTGAGGACTTCGAAGAAGATTAACTGATAAATTACTTTCAAATCCAGGCCCCATTATTTATTAGCTAAATGTAATTAGACAACCCATTTAATCTTTCTTTGTGCTTCTGTTTCCTTTTCTTTAAAATTAACATAATTCCACTGACAGTATTGGTATCTAGCAGGTAGGTGAGGATTTACAGTAGATAGCCCACCTAATGAACTTTGCACAGTGCCTACCGCACAGATTATTTAGTACTCATTAAACATTAGCTATTAGTTATTATTCATTTAACAAATATTTATTAAGTGCCTACTATGAGACAGGAGCTTTCCTAAGTGAGAGTATTCTGCAGTTATAAAATCAACATTCTATTCATTGATTTGCTGTTACACATGCAAAATATGTTTGCTCAAATGTTATATCTAGGGCATGAGTAATATGCAATATTCCATATTAAAATGTGATACTTAATTTTGCTATTGAAAATAGTTAAATTAATTGACTTAGTGGTGAGGACTTGGGAAAACTACTTTTCTGAGTGTCTAATCTTGCTTATCTATTAAATTGAGGATTTTGCTGGATGATCAATGTTCTAACCTCTAAAATTCCAATTCTATGAATATGGAATATTTAGGAGGCCCCACAATCCAAAATACAGGCTGTAATCATGGCATCTGTGAGTTAAAAAACACCTAGAGTTTAAAATCAATTGTTTTCTATAATACTATGTTTATTAATACAATTTAAGATTGATATAAATTTACTGTTTTTCTCTAATAATTTAAGAAACTTAGTGATATGGGCAGAATTCAACATAAAATAGATATTCAATTATTGGGTCATATCAGATGTTATTAAAAAAGCAGAAAATTAAAATAGTTTCATTATCTTGTAATTGGGCAATGATATAAACAATCATGGTGAAGCAGTCCCCCGGTTACATGGGGTTAACAATACTTTCTTCTTCCAACACAGGAATAGCAAATAGTCTCCCCTCCCATATGCAACTAGAAGGGGATATCATTGTGTCTTTGGAGAGAAAAAAATCATGCTCATTTTCTTCAGGAATGCAGAGTAAATCTACTTAATTTACACAAAGAATTTAGTTCTTTCCTTGTAATGCAAGTAATCCAAGTGGAACCTGGTAAAAACAGCAACTAGAATACTGCTCAGATTGGCATTCCAAAGGTGACCCTCTTTCTCCTTGTCACTTATTTTTTCCTATTAGCGAAAACAGGTCCATGATCATTTGGGGGAAGGTTTGACTATTGTAGTATCCAGATGCCAATCACACCAGCCTTTTACACTGCCTTTACTGGTGACCCTGCCCAGATATCAGGAACTGCCTTTGGGGAGATCTTTGTAGCAAACCACTGGGGAGATGAGCACACACATGCACCTGGATATAATTCCCTTTTATTTGTCTTCACGAGAAATGTGATTTCTGATGTTGAATATCTTGCAGATGAGAACTCTGTACAGTTTCTTCATAATAATGATGTTCAAGGACACTAAATGATTGTCATACATTTTTGTATCATAGTATTCACCTTCCCAAAAATGGCTGAACTAAAATGCTTTAGAATACGAAATGCCATTAATTACCAAGGGATGAAAAAAGAAATGCAACCACCAAAAATCAATATGTTTAAGAGCATATTTTTTATTTCTTTTACTCTATAATATTTATGCCTTATTGTTATTAGTTTTATTATTTTTAGTGAATTGGGACATTTAAGCACTTCATTAAAAGAAAGCTGATTATAAGCAGTTATAGTGAAGCTGCAAGTAGGGCAAACTTCTTCAGATAGACTAATTAATAAAAGCATATTAATTCTGACCTTCAACACCCTTGGTGTCCCACTATTTGTTTTCCTTGGAGTGGGAGCCAGTATTTTGCCAGAAAGTGCTTGAAAAAAATAAAAAACAAAACAACCAAACAAAACCCCAGTTCTTTTCAAGACAGATTTAAATCACAAATTTTACCTAACCTTTGATGTTAGATTTCGGCCCTAGTTATTGAAAAACAAATATAATATCTACTATGTGTCCTAGAAGTTTAATGAACAGGCAGCAATTATACTAAAAAAGTAAAGGAAAGAGTAAGAACATGATATGTGGGAGCAAAGTAAAGGAGAAATAATTCTCAGGCAGTGACAAAACTCTGCTGTGTTTTCTAATTATGAAACAATCAGAAGAGATGAGAATGGTTGAGTTAATCAGTTTGGACTGAGGACAAGGATCAAGATGCATACCTTCTTAGAATAACAGAAGTCACACTGACCAATGATAACTAGAGATATGGAGAAGTAAACGTCAAGACTGTTTATTTTTTATTATATTTAGTAGAGAGGTGTAAGTAAGTTCTCAGGAAATGCCTTCAGATGGCATTGATGGCATTGAGAGATGGGAGAGGACTATTATTTCCCCATTCACCAAATACATCGTAAGTCCAATTTAAGAATGCATGTGTTTTAACCCTTGCCTTTTAAAAGTGACTTATCTGGAAGTACATTCCTATAAGTCTCCCTTTGTTTGAAATATTAATGTGAGGTAGCTGGTAAACTGAGCCAACACTGAAAACAAACTGTTTTTGTTAGCTGTTAGTAGTATTTTAGTTAACTTAAAGCATCTGTTTTTGTCCATCACTGTTAAATTTTTCAAAATGCATTGTCACCTGATATACAAACCACACATGTATTCCTATATACTCATGCCACATGCATAAACATATGTTTTCCACAAGGTCTCTGGGTTTTCCGCAACCACTCAATAGGTTGTCCTTGCCCACTGCCTAGACAGAGCCAACTTATCAAGACAGGGGAATTGCAATAGAGAAAGAGTTTAATTCACATAGAGCCTGCTGTATGGGAGACTTGAGTTTTATTATTACTCAAATCAGTCTCTTGGAGAGTTTGGGGATCAGAGTTTTTAAGAGTAATTTGGCTGGTAAGGGGTTGGGAAGTGGGAGTGCTGATTGGTTGGGTCGGACATGAAATCCTCGGGAGTCAAAGCTGTCCTCTTGTGGTGGATCAGTTCCTGGGTGAGCACCACAAGATCAGATGAGCCAGTTTATCAATCTGGGTGGTGATAGCTGATTCATGGAGTTAAGGGACCGCAAAATATCTCAAGCACTGATCTTAAATTTTCTAATAGTGATGTTATCCCCAGAAGCAATTTGGGGAGGTTCAGAATCTTGCAACTGGAGGCTGCATGGCTTCTAAACCATCATTCCTAATCTGGTAGCAAATTTGTTAGTCATACAAAGGCAGACAGGTCCCCTGGCAAGAAGGGGGTCTATTTAGGGAAAAGGCTGTTACCATCTTTATTTCAAAACTAAATTGTAAACTAAATTTTTTCCCAAGGTTAGGTCAGCCTTTGCCCAGCAATGAACAAGGACATATTAGAGTTTATAAGTAAGATAGAGTTATTTAGGCCAGGTCTCTTTCACTGTCATAATTTTCTTAGTTGTAATTTTTGCAAAGTCATTTTTATTTCTATATAGTCTCAAATATACCTGCTCAAATTGTCCAGTGTCTTTTCTGCCAGTATGTTGGCATTTTGGAATCTTTTCAAAGACTTCATTGCTTAAAAGAATGCAGTTGCTTAATGATATTTTGTATCAATATAACACAGATTAATTTTAATTTCCCCTTAATTCAGCTTAAATGGGTTGGAAAAACTTTGAGCAGAAAAAGAATCATAATTGGTCAGCAATGGTAGTGAAACTAGCACCTTTGAAGATGATTGATTTTTGATTTAGTAAGATGAATTATTTTGTGTATGTTTTCTTGAAAAAAATTAGTTAAAACATTTAAAAATGTATAGTTATAGTTATTTTATACCAGTTACAGCACTCTTGAAGAGTATAGATTAAGTTCCTTTCTATTCAGATAGACAGGAATCTGGGAACATCATTGTCAAAATGCCATCTCTTTCAAAACTTGGTTCTAGTGCTCTGAAGAAATGTTTTAGAAGATTATGCACTAATGTTACTGGCGGCAAATTCATATGGATCTGTAGCCACCTCAATTTTTGCATTCTCAGAAGAAAGAATTTGATTGAGGGGACATAAGGCAGATTAAGAGACCAAGGCAAATTTTAGAGCAGGAGTGAAAATTTATTTAAAAATTTTAGAGCAGGAATGAAAGGAAATAAAGTATACTTGGAAGAGGGCCAAGTGGGTGACTTGAGAGATGATTTGACCTTTGACTTGGGGTTTTATATAATGGCATGCTTCCAAGGTCTTGCGTCCCTTCTCCCTTGATTCTTCCCTTGGGCTGGGCTGTCCACATGTACAGTAGTCTGCCAGCAATTGGGAGAAGTTGAATGTCCAGTGTGTTTACTGAAGTTATAGGCATGCTCACTTAAGGCATGTTTCCTTACCAGTTAGGTGTTCCCAGAAGATCATATACCGGTTAAGCGCCGCCATTTTGCCTCTTAGTGTGCATGCTTGAGCCTGCTCACCCAACTCCTGAGATCTCATTGGAAAGCTGCTGATCACCAGTCTCAGGTGTTTCTATCTATAGGGAGACTGCCTTTCCCTGGCACTGGCTGTGACTGATTCTTATTTTAGAGAGATAGTGTAACAATTATCACCTGACGGTTGCCTGACATTTCTGGTGGGGCGTTGTGGGGGGCAGTGCTTCTCTTACCCTGCCCATAGTCTAACTACCAACTGTAACACTAACAGTTTCATTTAAGTTGGGGAAATGTTAAGTAATAATATGCAAGCCATATTTAAGGTATATATATCGAAGGAGGCTCACAAACATAGCCATAGGCCATTTGTTTGGAGCTTTGAAAAGGGAGGCTCAGTTCCTTGACTGATGAGCAGTTTCCATTTGGAAATTCTTTGACTTTAGTGCAACTTCAAAAGAAAGGCATGAGACAGAAGGAGAGAGGAAGAAACCCTCAAGCCATCTAAAGTCATCTCTGGCAATGGTGGCCATTTTCACAAACAAAGGGCATCCTTGGGGAATATCATAAAGGAAGAATAAGGACTTAAGGGAAGTGTGTGGGAATGATTGATCCTCCCTCCAGCAGAAAATTAAAAATCAATGTAGATGCATTTTTCTCAGCTTCTTCCCTTCATTTTTTTCCTCTCCTGAAACCTGTTCCTCCTTCTGTGTGTACCATCTACAGCGAATATCACTATTGCCTTAGGCAGAAACGTTGAAACTCTCCTTGAATTGGCACTTGGACTATTCACTCCCTTCCTCCTATTCTATTAATGATTCCTCCTCTGGCCGTTCTTCCTCGGATACATCTCTTGGAACTCCCTGCTGGTCCTACAGCTACTGCCTAGTCCAGACCTATGTTGTGGACTTCTCTGCCAACAGTTTCAATCTTCTCCAGGCTGTTCTTCAAACTAATTATTTTTATTGACATTCTCTTGTGTAAAACCTTTTAATGGTTTCCCAGTGAGAGATGCCCTACACAAACCCTTTTCTGCTTACCTGCTTTCTACCCATATACCTCCTCATCTCTCCCACAACAGACTGGTTTACTCTCTAGCTCTAGACCATTTTTTAGTCCCAGTGCTTGAATGTAGCACACTCTCTCGGATGCCCATCTCTTTGAACGTATTGATACCTTTGCCTGGTATGCCCTCATCTATTTGCAAGTACTTCGCTTTCCTGTCACCTGGCTAATTGCTACTCATCGTGAAAGGGTTAGCTTAGCTGTTCCCCTAAATAAACTTCCACAACCCCAGCCTCCTCCCATGCCAAATCTGGGTTGAGGACCTCTCTTATGTACTACTACAGAAACCAACAATTACTCTATTTTAGCTCTTACTGCACTCTATTCAAACTGGTTGTTCAGGGAGCTAAGCTATGAGGACGCAAAGGCATAACGATGATACAATGGACTTTGGGGACTCGGGAAAGTGTGGGATGGGGTGAGGGATAAAAAAACTACACATTGGGTACAGTGTACACTGTTCAGGTGATGTGTGTACCAAAATCTCAGAAATCAACACTAAAGAACGTATTCATATAACCAAATACTGTCTGTTCCCAAAAACACCTATTTTTTTTAAAAAAAACTGGTTGTTTGCTTATCTATGTTTCATGTAGACTGAAATTATGACTATCTTTTTCATGCTTATACCATTTGGGTCTTGCACAGCATAAGACATTTACCAGGTACTCAATAAATATTTATTAATTAAATGAGTGATAGAAAAGAGGGAAATCCAAAAGATGGATCACTTAGCTATAAGAATTATTTAATGGCAAAATTCATTATGCTTTTGAATATAGTTCACATTTTTAAATCCATGTTTTTGAAAGTATTGATGGTTTAGAGTGATAACTCAATTTGTTTAGTCTCTATTGGCCTTAGATGTATAAGAAAGTATATTTTAAACTGTATAGCACCAGAGACAAAAAGAAATTTCTTGTTAATGGTCCTCAGTTGCTGGCAAAGTTACTTGTACACCAGTTGTTATAGCTAGAATGTTATATCAGAAATTGTTTTCTGCCCCACCATAGCTATCACATTGTGTTGCTGAAAACTAGGTGGTTGCACATCTCTTAGATACATGATCTCCTTAGGCTTATTGAATTTTGAGGTTAATGAGTATTTTGACACTTTTACCTATACATATCATTAGAGCTTATTGCAATAGGTTTAAGATGACAGTCATAATAAACATATACAGTACAATAAAAAGCACTTTTAATCTTGAAAGTGCTTTATAAACAACAGTGATCAATGCTATGGATGGATTAACAGCATCATACTGATTGAATTCTATTTCAAGGGCAATGGAGGTATTGATGTTGGCAATCTAGTTCAGAAAGTGGCAATGGCTGTAGTAAACAGTGCAGGTTCTGGAGTCAGACTCCCCAAGTTTCAAATCTGGCTCCCCAACATGCTGGTGTGCGACTTTGCACAAGTCATTCCCCCAGTGTGAAACTCAGTTTCTTCATCTGTTAAATGGCGTATTGTAAGGTTTCAATGCAATCACTGTAAAGGATTAGTACACAGTATCTTAGTATTGTGTATGCATTTGTGACCAGCATTCTGTAATTCTGGACTTCAATTATGTGCCTTTCCATTGCATACATATATTTTATGTCCCTAAGTCACATAAATATTGTTGATACTTCTTTACGACCTCTCTCTACTACACGGTACTCTGATCATTCACTTTATTTTACTCATTCTGTGAACCTCTGTTGTCATTGTTACCTTTCTTCTTCCACTAGAAGCATGCATGTTCTGCATCTCATCTCTCCACATCTATTTAAACAGCCAACTTTAAATGTTATGTGTACTTATAAACCTAACTCTATTATTCCCCCTGTCTTCATAATCAGTCTTCTCGGAAACTAAGACTCTCTATGTATCATTTTCTCATGGATCAATCACTCCTCAATGTACTGTCATTTGGATTCTTTTCTTCCACTTCTTTATTGTAAATACTTTCTTCTAGATTATCAATAGTTTTCAAGTCAGTGAACTTTCCTTAGTCCTCACCCTATGTGCCAATAAATAATATTGGTGCCATTTTGTCCTTTTAAAAAATAAGAAGAAACTAAATATTTCTCACTAGGTTTCTCCTTCTATTTTCCCTAAACTGTGTTTCAAGCTTTGATACTGCTTTCTACATCCACCTTTAAATGGAAAAGTTCAATCATTCATTCGGTTCGTATGCAGTTTTTTCTTATTTCACTCCACTACCTGATGTTATGATTGCTATTGTAAAAAGGATACTGAGCAACACAAGGATGATTCCTAACTTTAGGGAGCTTAAAGTCTTGCAGTGAAATCATGCATCAAACACGTAATTAAGTAATTACAAGTGACTTCTGTCTCCAGCTATGAAGCATATCAAAAAATCCTCCTGCTGAGAAAAGAAATAGAAGCTGGAAAAAATTTCTTAAAAATATGGCTAAAGGCATACGTGAGTAACAAGGGCTTCTAGGACTTGTGGGATCAAGATCCCAGATATAAGAAAAACCATGTAGGTGAGCCTTTTAAATTATCTTTGTTTTTCCTTCTGTTTTGTTTGTTAATGCCTCTATTGCATAGTCTTAGGGGAAAAAAAAAAGACAGGCAAAAAATTAGAGTCTGGGTGGGGTCCTGGTGTACATGTTAGGTTTTCAATTGAAATCCTAGAAGAGCAAATCATTAATAGACTCTTCTTCCTCAGATAAAGCCTCAATTAATCTTAACTACTAATTATACTAATGAGATAAAAGTTATTTTTTTACCAAAAATATTTAGATATTTGCTGAAAGGCGATCACATCAACCAGAGTCCCAGAGTGTGCAATTTTTTCCTATATAATGTTGGACATTCAATCAAATATTAACAGGCATACCAGAAAATAGGGCCAAATAACCAAAAGATAAGATAAATAAAATAAAAAATAGAAACATATCCTCAAGTAATTCAGATATATGGGAATCTGTATTTGCATACACACATAGGCATATACACACATATACATGTAGGTATATATGCATATATCCAGACACAGACTTTAAAATAACTATAATTAATATTATCAATAAAATCAATGAAAATGTTCAGAATTTAAGTAGCAAATGGGAATATATTAGAATAGGAATTTTAGAGCTGAGTAACAGCTGAAGTTAGAAACTCAGTAGATAAAATACCAATTCCATCCCTGATAAAGTAAATTGCTTTATTCTTAATATCGTATGCAACAATGTAAGTTGGGAACAAAATGTATATAAAACACCTATTTGTGGCCATTTTATAGCAACAGTGCAGAGCTATTATGCTTAAGTGAAGAAAAGCAAATAAATTGAGTTGCACACAGCTGGAATTATTGAGCTCAAGCAGACACATTAGTATATCTGGTAAAGGAATAAAAACTGGAATTCTGGGCTACAAAAGTAGATTTGGAGGGTAGGTTCCCAGAGAGAAGATCGATGCTAAAAAATAATTCAAAAATTCTGTGTAACAATTCTTTTTTGGGTCCTTGGCCAACATTTAGAATAATCCTATGAGAAACATAGCAGAGAAGATCTGCTTGGTAGTTGGAGCTAAGTAGAGATTTCACATGCAACATAGAGCTAAGGATAAACACATGGAGTTTGGACTTAACCACAGTAGAGAAACCTTGGTAAATACTCTGAGCTTTCACTCGACTCTCCAAAAGTCCATCCTTTATGAGTAAATTCCCATGCTTTAGGAATAAGGGCTATTCCTTAGGAACATTGAGATAATTGAAACAGATTCACCCTAGTGAAGCCTAAAGCCAAGGCTTAGTAAGGTCGAGGTAATCTGGTAATTTTACTTCCTGTCAAAACAGGATTTTGCATTCATTAGTAAAAGATAAAATAATCCAGAGGTTTTACTATGCGTCATCCATGAACTGACCAATAATCAAATGTTAATAGTCGATAGGGGCAGACAAAGACTTCAAAATAACTTCAGTTAATGTTAAGAGAAAATAAAGGACAAGGTGGACAGAAAGGATGATAAGATAAAAAATATTTCAATGCAAAATTGAAATCTGTACAGTAATTAATAGGAAAAAATGGTATGTAAAGTAAAATACCTGAAATGAAGAGAATATTGATGAGTTTCGCAAATGAAACATTGCAGAAGGCAAGATTAGAGAACTCAATGGTCAATTGTAATTGTCCAAACTGAAGCATAGCGAGAAGGAAATGAAAACGTGAAAAAAAGAACAGTGAGGTATTTGAGGACCCAGAAGGAAAGTGAAAGAATGAGACAATAGTAATATTGTAGAATAGCCAAATGTTATCAAATATGAAAAATAAGTTCACACATAGTTTAACAAAGTTTAGCAAACCATAAGGAGGGCAAATATAAGGAAAGCCATATCCAGGTATATTATAGTCAAATTGCTTAAAATAAAAGACAAAGAAAAACCTTCAAAAGCACCTGGGGAGGGTGGGGAGACTTATTACCTTCAGTGGAGCAAAAATAAGAATGATGTCTGAGTTTTCAACAACAACAAAAAATGAATGCCAGAATATAATGGAATGATACTTTTTAAATGCTAAAATTATTTTTTAACAATAATAACAACAAAAGAAAACTACCAGTCAAGATTTCTGTACCCAGGAAACATATCTATCAAAAATGGTAAAATAAAATATTTTTCTTAACAAAAGAGTTGAAAAAAGTTATCATCAAAAGACTGGCATTATAAAAATCATAAAGTGTATTAGGACATAGGAAAAGATCCCAAAAGGAAGCACAGAGCTGCAGGAAAGAGTGCAAACCTCTAGAAATGGTAACTAGGTGTGTAAATGAAAAGTAATATTTATGATAAAAGGCATAAAAATCATACTTTGAAGTTGATAACATGTAAGAAAAAATGTATGACATCAATTATTTTGTCACAAATGATGAAGGGGTCTATATAGAGCTAAACTGTGGTAAAATTCCTGAAAAGCTATGGAAGTTGAAGAATTAATAATGTGAAGTAGGCCATAATGGATCAAGGATTCAGATTATGATCCCAAAGGTAACAACCATAAGAATGATTTAAAAAAATTAATATAAGGGAACACTAAATATTAAAGAAACACAGGTTAAGCTGATAAAGGAGTTTGAGGGTGGCAACAAGAAGACAGAAACAAAGAGCAAATGTGAGGAATAAAAGGACAAATACCACTGTGGTGAACATAAACTCAACTATATCAGTAGTTGCAATAAATCTAAATAGTCTACCCAAATAAGTATAAAAGTTCTCAGATTGATTTAAAAAATAAAAATATTTGTTGTTTATTCTTATAAACATACTTTAAATATAAAGACAAAATACGAAAACAAAGAATGAGATAAGATATATCGATATATAGATAGATTTTAAGACAATAAATGTTAGTAGACAAAATGGAAGACATTTCATAATGACAAAAAGATCAATTCAATAGAGGGACATATAATCCTAAATTTAGGGGCTACTTGTAGCTTCAGATATGTATATAAAACTGAAGTTGGCAGAAATAAACAGAAATAAATATATCCTCATAGTTGAAGATATAAATCCCCATCTAATATTTTGACAGAAAAAGTACACAAAATATTAGTATAGCTATCAAAGATTTGAAAATGAATAAGCAATTATATCTGTATATAAAACATGTGACATATTTTATAAGTGTTGTCATATATAGAACATCACTTCCAACAACTATACAATATGCATTTTTGAGGAACACATAGGACATTTTCCAAATAGTTAACATCCTGGGCTATAGAAATCTCATAATTTTTTTAAATTTTTTTAAGAGACGAGGTCTTACTGTGTTGCTCAAGCTGGTCTTGAACCCCTGGGCTCAAGCAGTCTTCCCACTTCAGTCTCCCAAAGTGTTAGGATTACAGATGTGATGAGCCACTGCATTCAGCTTGATCTCATAATATTTCAAGTTCTCTGACAACTGTGGGATTAAACTAGAACTCCAAATCTAAAACATAATCCGACTGGAAAATATCCCTGGCTCAAAAAGAAATGATGGAAATTAAAAATTATTTTTATCTAATGATAATAATGCCTTAATACATATAAAAACATTGTAGGACGGACAATATCAGGAATCTGATTTTGCTTTATAGCTTTAAATGCATATATTAGAAAAAGGGAATGGTTAAAAATCAATTAACTTCCAACTCAAGAAGAAACCAGGAAATTAAAGCAGCATATGAAACCCAAAAAATATTTGAATAAAATAATTTATAAAAATAAGAGAAATCAATGATATAGTAAACAGAAATGTAATGGAGAAAATAAGACCAAGAATTGATTCTTAGAAAATTTGGGGAAAAAAATTCTTTGCAAGTGATCAAGGAAAAGAGAAAGTACAGATTACTACTCTCAGGGATGCAAAGAGCCATTACTAGAAATCTTACAGACATTAAAAAAAGAATAATGTATTAAGAACAGCACTACACTAAAACCTTGAGAATACAGACAAAACACAGAGATCCTTTGCATAGGAGAAAATCTCCAAATTTAAACTGACACAAGAAGATCTAGAAAATCTATGTGGTCCTAGATGTGTTTTAAAAATGAAATCTATAGTTAAGTCTTTTACATAAAGAAAACCCCAGGGAAGGTGGCCCGATTGGTGGATTTCATCAAACAATTACAGTAGAAATAATAGCAATCCTACAAAAAAACTCTTACAGAAAATAGAAAATTGCAATGGTTTCTATCTCATTTTATGAGGTCAGAAGAACTTATACACTAAAATCTGACAAAGAAATTAACATAAAGGAAAACACAGGTCAATAACAATCACAAAAGTAGATTCTAACATTCTCTGTGTGTGTGTGTGTGTGTGTGTGTGTGTATGTACATAAATAAAATGTTATATCATGACCATGCAGGTTTTATCCCAGTAGTGTAATCTTTTCAAAATGTGTGTGATTCAACACATTAACATAGTAAAAATGAAACATTCCAAATTATCACCACATATTTAACAAATGCATTTAATAAAATATAATAACTATTCATAACAATTCTCAGCAAACTAGGAGTGAAAGAACACATCCTAATAAATTGTTTTTGTAAAAGACCTCTAATAGTAAAATATCAAGTGCTTTTTCCCAGAGGTCAGGTACAGGACAAGGAAATTCACTATCACTGCTTTTATTTAATGTTGTACTGGAAGTATAGTACCAGCCAGAGCAATATATCAATAAAATAAATAAGTATTAGGTATGTCAAAGAAGAAGTAAACCATCTTTATTTGTAGATGTCATTATTGTATTGATGTCAAAATAATATATAAACTATTCAGTTTACTCAGTAAACTTAGAAAAGTGTTGAATAAAGGTCAATGTACAGAAATCAAATGTTTCTATTGAATAGCAAAAAACAAGTAGAAAATGAAATGTTTAAAAGTACCATGCTTACTAGAACTAACACACTTAAATGACTTAGAAACAAGTCTACTAAAAGGTAATGTAGGACCTCCACTCTGAAAACTACAAAAAATTACTGTGAGAAATTAAAGACCAAATAAATGGAAAGATGTGCCACGTTCATGGATCTAAAGACTTAATATTGTTAAATAGCAAGTCTTCCTAGTTTGATCTGTAGAATCCATATAGTCCCTCTCAAAATCCTGGGATTAATGTAAAAATTGACAAGCTAATTTTAATATGCACATGAAAGAGGAAAGTACTTAGAATAGCCAAGGCAATACTAAAAGAGAGCAAAGTAGGAGGGCTTACGTATCAAGACTAACTATAAGACTGCAGTAGGTAAGCATGTATAGTATAGGCAAAAGAACAGATAAGTACAGTAATAACATATTGCCACATAAATACCCCAAATAAATACATACATATGCAGGGCACGGTGGCTCACACCTGTAATTCCAGCAGTTTGAGAGGCCAAGACAAAAGTATTGCTTGTGCTCAGGAGTTCAAGACTAGCCTGGTTGACATAGTGAGACCTCATCTCTACAAAAAGCTGAAAAATTAGCTGGGCATGGTGAGGCACCTGTAGTCCCAGTTACTCAGGAGGCTGAGGTAAGAGAATCTTTTGAACCCAAGAGTTCAAGGCTGCAGTGAGCCTTGATTGCACCACTGCACTCCAGCCTGGGTGACAGAGCAAGATCCTGTCTCTAAAAAATAATAATAATACATACATACATATGTGCTCTAAAAAACACATGCAAAGTTGTTCATAGCAACTTTATTTCTAATAATCAAAAACTGGTAACAATCCAAATTTCTATCAACAGTAGAATGGATAATAAATTATAATAAATTTATTCAGTGGACTATGTATAGAAATAAAAATGAGCTAACTATTGCTTCAGAGAACAATATGGGTGAATCTTATAACCTGTTAGTGAGTAAAACAAGCTAGAATCTAAAGAGTCTACTATTTTATTTATATAAATTTCTTCTTTTTCATTTCAACATTTATTTTAGGTATAACGGGTACAACATGCAGGTTTGTTACTTGGCTATGTTGCATGATGCTAACATTTGGAGTATGGGTTCCATTACACAAGTAGTGAGCATGGTATCCGATAGGTAGTTTTTCCAATTACAGTCCCCTCCCTCCCTTCCAGTGTCTGTTCTCATGTTTATGTCCATATGTGCTCAATGTTTAGCTCCCACATATAAATGAATATGTAGTATTTGGTTATTGTTCCAGCATTAATTCACTTAGAATTATGAACTCCAACTGCATCCATGTTGCTGTAAAGGAAATGATTTTGTTCTTTTTTGTGATTGGGTAGTATTCCACGATGTATATGTACCACATTTTCTTTATCCAGTCCATCATTGGTGGGCACCTAGATTGATTCCGTGTCTTTGCTATTGTGATTAGTGTAGCAATGAACATATGAGTGCATGCGTCTTTTTGGTAGAATGATTTATTTTTCTTTGGGTATAAACCCACTAACGGGATTGCTGTGTCAAATGGTAGCTCTGTTTTAAGTTCTTTGAGAAATCTCCAGACTGCTTTCCACAGTGGCTGAACTAGTTTACATTTCCACCAATCATGCATAAGCATTCTCTTTTCTCCACAGCCTTGCCAGCATCTGTTGTTTTTTGACTTTTTAATAATAACCATTCTGACTAGTGTGAGATGGTATCTCATTGTTGTTTTGATTTCCATTTCTCTGACAATTATTGATGCTGCACATTTTTTCATGTTTGTTGGCTGCTTGTATGTCATCTTTTGCGAAGTGTATGTTTGGCTGGGCATGGTGGCTCACACCTGTAATCCAGCACTTTGGGAGGCTGAGGTGGGTGGATCACGAGGTCAGGAGATCGAGACCATCCTGGTCAACATGGTGAAACCCTGTCTCTACTAAAAATACAAAAATTAGCTGAGCATGGTAGTGTGTACCTGTAATCCCAGCTACTCAGGAGGCTGAGGCAGGAGAATCACTTGAACCCAGGAGGCAGAGGTTGCAGTGAGCCGAGATGGCACCACTGTACTCCAGCCTGGCAACAGAGCAAAACTCCGTCTCAAAAAAAAAAAAAAGAGATAGAAGTATACGTTCATGTTCTTTCCCATTTTTTAAATGGAGTTGTTTTTCTTTTGTTGATTTGTTTAAGTTCCTTATAGGTTCTGCATATTAGAACTTTGTCAGATGCATAATTTGTATATTCTGTAGGCTGTCTGTTTACTCTGTGGATAGTTTCTTTTCCTGTGTGTGCAGAGGCACTTTAGTTTAATTAGGTCTCACTTGTCCATTTCTAAAGCTGGAAAGTGAAATCAGTGGTGACAGAAATCAGTAGATGGGGTAATAACTGAAAGGAAGAAAAAAGAAGCCTTCTGAGATTCTGGAATTATTTTATAAATTAGTCTGAGAGGAGTTTATAAATGTAGATTTATTTTGTAAATGTCCATCAAAATATACCTTGATAATTAGTGCACTTTATTTTTGTTATACTTCACTTTGAAAAGTTACCGAATAAATATTTCAAGCCTGCAAAGTCCAAAAATAAGATGTGAAAAAAATACTGTAACATAACAGAAGCACTCAACCCAGTCTAGAGGATTAGTGAAGACCTCTCAGAGGATGAGGCAAGTTGAGTTCGCTAGGCAAAAAAAAAAAAAAAAAAAGAAAGAAAGAAAGAAAAAGGAAGAAGGAAAGTAAAGGAGTCCAGGTAGAGAAAGTATCATGTATCAATGTCTTAATGTGGGAGATGACATGTACATAAATAAACAAATTAGTAAGCAAGAAAAAGTTAGAAATTCTAATATAAATTAGAGTTTTGCCAGAAGGGTGCATGGTGAGGCTGAAATAAAAAAGGGGCCAGATCACGCAAGGGCCATCACACTGAAAATTTTGAACATAATTTTATTCATCTTTATAAGACCACAGTGGAGGTTAGAGCCTGATACCAGCAACGTTTTTAAGAAGGACATGCTGATATTTTCACTGATATTGTACATCTACTATTCATAGATTGACTCACTAAAAGTGGCAATTTTATTTAATCATCTAATAAGATTGTTTATAGAATGTCTGCAAAATGTTAGAAGATCTTCCTTATAAGAATTAGCGTAGCTGAGTGGTTAAAAAAAATCAAATTCTGAATCCCAGCATAGATCTATTGAATTCTTGTAATTGTCCAAAAGGTTCTGCTTGTCTGCTACATAAACAAAATCAATTAACTGAGACTGCAGCATTGTAGTAAAAATTTAATTTAAGCCAAGCCAGCCAAGTGGAAGAACTGGAGTTATCACTCAAATCAGTCTTTCTGAAGTCTTGAAGGTTAGGATTTTTATGGATAATTTGGTGGGCAGAGGGGCTAGGGAATGGGTGCTGCTGATTAGTTGAAGATGAAATCATAAGAGCATGGAAAATGGTCCTCTTGTATTGAGTCTGTCTCTGGGTGGGACAACAGGATGGGTTGAGTCATGAGTCATTAGTCCAGGTGGGATCAGTTTGAAAAACATCTCAAAAAAAACAATCTTAGGATTTACAATAGTGATGTTATCTATAGCAGCAATTGGGGAAGTCACCAATCTTGTGACCTCTGACCACATTATTCCTGAACAGTAAGCAATTATAAAAATTATGCCTACATTTTAGCAGCATTCAGGCCCCTCCCATAATCCTATTCTTGTGGCGTTTCATTAGTCTTATGAAAGTGGTTTTTGGTCTCTGAGAAAGGAGGAGGTTAGTTTTAGGGAGGGATGATCATGTATGATCATCTTTGCTTTCAAGTTAAACTATGAACTAAATTTCTCCCAGTGTCCAGGAATGGCCAAA
Organism: Pongo abelii; assembly: GCF_028885655.2. Lineage (NCBI taxonomy): Eukaryota > Metazoa > Chordata > Mammalia > Primates > Hominidae > Pongo > Pongo abelii. The sequence continues at coordinate 33,292,073 of NC_071985.2, forward strand.
GACAGCTTGAAGGTTAGAAGCAAGATGGAGTCAACTATGCCAGATTTCTCTTACTGTCATAATTTTGTAAAATCAGTTTCATCCTAATCTCTGGAGAAATACCTAGAAATTTGCATTTGGATAAGATATACAGATCTACACTATTAAAGACAGAGCTATCTTACACACCCCCACCCCAGCTATTTGTATAAGAGAAATGAAATAATCTGTACATATAAAAGGCTGGCACACAAATATGCGTTGCACCTACATTCACAAGAGCCAGAAACTGGAAACAACTCAAATATCCATCAGTAGGTGAATTGATTAATAAAATGTGGTATATATATGATGAAATAATAGTAAGCAATACAAAGGAAAGAGCAGAAGAACACTTACTCATAATTCCACTTATATAAAATTCTTAATAATAATTAATGTATAGTGACAAAAAGGAGATCAGCAGTTGCCTAGGCCTGAGGAGGAGGGGGTGATGGAAATGCTTTGTAATAATCAAGGTAGTGGTTTTACAAGTGTGTACGTCTGTCAAAACATATCGAACTGAACCATTTAAACAGATGTTCTTTAGTGTACATGTAAATTTTTATCTCACTAAAATTGATAAAATATTCTCCAAGTGATTCTTGCAACATTCAGGTATGGGAACCATTGATTTACACTGTAATGAACAAGTTGCTTTAACTTTGTTTGGAAAAAAAACAAACAATTTTAATATTATTTTATCATTTAAATTCTGAACTCTTCCAGATACAAACTTAAGCAGTGTATATACTGCTTATCACTCCAAATTTCACCTGAAACAAATTGGTATACACTGTTTGTCATAAAAATAAGAAAATGACTTTCATTAAATTATGCTGACAAGAATCTTGTACAATTTCAATGAAATAACTTTTTTTATGAAATAAAGTTTCTTTTGATCTCATTCACATTCAGAAGGGAATTTTTGTAAATAGAAAGAGCTATATTTTATTTTATCCTAAGAAGGAATTTACTCAGTAAAAATATGAAATAGACACTTGAGTATACAGTTGACCAGTTATTGCCTTGATGCTACCGCACCTCTGTAATGTATTTTTCATAGCTTATATAATCCATGTTAATATGCTACATTATTAAGTTCAACTGTGAGAAATATAGTTGCTTGAAAACAGATTTCTTCTGCATACTTATAAATTCAGTAGTTGGAAAAAAATTAAAGAAATATAATTAAAGATTGCAAAATCAATTTGACACTCACTTAAAATGTGTTGAGTGGAGGCAGCAAGCGGCAGCCTACATCTGATGCTGTTCTCTCCTTGTTTACTTCACAAAACTGTGCAAATTAGAACTTTAATTTACAGAGCTGTTAAAGCCTCATTAAAAACTTTCAGCAAGTATCCTATTTTGAGGGTTTTTTCCCCTTATATCTAATATGCAGCGTTATCTCTGTTTTGTGGGCATGTATGAGGCAATATCTATAGGCGTAATAAACTGCATATATGAAATGAAAGCTTTTCACATGGAAAAGACACTAGCGGTGTCTGTCAATTGCTTCCCAAAGTGATTAATTTCTCCATTTACTTTGTGCTTATTGGCATCTACTAACACTAGATCTCTGTTGGATCATAGGAATATAACTGGACTCCAGTGAAATGGGAGACTTCCCTGACACCCCGTCGCAGGATATGTGACAGAGGTGTGGCTTGTCTGCTTGACCGCCTTGCACTCAAACTCCTTGCAGGAGGGGGAGCATGCAGATGGGCAGGTGTGAGAGCTGGGGCAAGAACTTTTGGGCTCTAGTCCCATGGTAGTATCTAGGGGTGGGTGCTTGTGACTTCCAAAGCCCCAGTGGGTATGTTACAATGCCCTTTTAGCTGTGCCATCCACATATGGCTTAAGTGTTAACCAGCTCAGTGCTTTCTTGGTACCTGGGTTCTTGTCCGGTGTCCAAGAAGAATCAGGTTACATGGACAAACTGAAGGATGGTAAATGTGGGGGATTTTATTGCTGGATGGAGGTGGCTCTCAGTGGAATGGATGGGAAGCTGGAAAGGGGATGGAATGGGAAGATGATCTTCCCCTGGAGTTCGGGCATCCGGTGGCCAATCTCTTCTCTGACTATCCCCAGCCAAACTCCTCTCAATGTTCAGATGCTCCTTTTCTTCTCTTCTTCTATGTGGCACTGCTCTGCTATTCTCCTGTTCCTCTGTTCTTCTGCTCATGAAGCCTGGGGTTTGGGGTTTATGTGGGTATAGGATAGTGGGGCATGGTGGGCCAAAAGGCAACATTTGGGTGTGAAAACAGAAGTGCCTTTTTTTATTTAGGGCTGTGGGTTTCCAGGCTTGAGGGTGGGGCCTTTGCCAGGGAACTGCCCTCTTCTACCCAGCATTTCCCTGCCTCCTGTCTTTATCACCAGTAGACTTGTTCTCTGCTCTTACAGGACTTGTGGGAGTAGAATCCATGGCTGTTTGACTACTCTGAACTGTTATACTGCTGGTTTTCTGCCCAGGGGGATGTTAAAGCCAAAAGCAAGTAATCAACACAATTTTTTTTAATCTTAAAATACTGAATTAAACCTTAACCTTTAAAACAATTTTTGTTGTAGACATATATTTGCTATTTGTTTCAGACATCCTTTAGGCTTTTGATCTAGCACATGACTACCCCTTCTTACCGCATTGCCCCTGGATCCCCCAAGGAGAGACACATGGCTACCTCTTGTACCTTGGCCCTTGCTGTACTGATCACAGATAGGACAGCTATGAAAGCCTGCTCCATGCAGCACTGATTCTGTTCACATGAGAATTTGGAATTGGAATTTAGAGCTAATCAGTTGGTCTGTGTTTATCCTGAACATAACATAAAAATTAATTGAAATGAGAGGCAGAGAGAGGTGTATTGTTGTGGGGGCTGGTGAGAAAGTAGGGTGAGAGAAGGCAAGGAGGGAATGCTGAAGTCTATGAGCAGAGAGCAGCAGAGAGGTGAGAAACAGGAAAACATTCCTCAAAGCTTTTTCACTCCCAGTCCAAGAATCTTGCCTAGCCTTGAGTTACAGAACACACTATTATCTCTGGATAATACATTTCTTATTTTGCTCAAAGTCCTGGTGTGAATATGCAACCAGAGATTTTTAACATAAAAGGAAGCTATGAGCATATGAATGGAAGTTGAAGCCCTGAGAATGGACTAAGGAACTCAGGGTTAGGGACAGACCCTAGGAGAAAAGAAGGCATTCAGAGATAGATAGTTAAAAAACAATCAAGAAAAAGTAGCCAGATAAGTAGGTGAAGAACTGCTTGACAATCAAGGAAAGATTGGTGAATTAGGTAATATTCACTTGCATAAAATGTTGCCCAGTGGTCAGGTAGGCGAAAAGCTGAAAATAGGCAGTTAGATTTTACCATTTTTATGTCTCTATCCCCTGTTACCTGACTAAACTATTTTCAAAATGTATTTTATAACTTAGAGCCTTCCCAAAATTCCTAGTCTTATATATAAAGTAAATTTCCAATACATATTGATAGCTGAACAATCATATTTTCCTGGGGTTTATTTTAATAATATATGCATTGATTTTAGCCAATGATATTCACAAAGCTTTGCTGAAATGTGTTTTGTTTAACTTGGTTCTGTATATTTTTCCATGAAAAGCCATACTAAAAGGACATTTTCTAAGTATGAAAAAAAAAAAAACCCTGCAGTCCAGAATGCATAATTTGTTCTGGTACAGTTAAAATTCTAAGAGAAGTCTTCTTTGTTCTTTCCTTGCTCTTTCTTTGTTCTCCAAAAGGGTCGTATTTAAACTATGGGTCATTTCTCATCTGAATAGCCAGGGAAGATTAGCTACATTGCTACTGATGCACTTGATATTTTCTCATTGCATAACATGTGGCAACAGATTCTTAGCCAGTCTGATAAGATAAAATGTTCATAATACTTTGAAGATAAAAGGGAATCATCACTAGTTAAGATCCCTTTAAATCCAATCTGCTGATCTGTATGAGATTACATTTTTCGCTTTCATTTACTAATTCCCCCTAAAGAAAGTCTTGATATAGCTACTGGGTTCCTGGCTTGTATTTTGATAGTCACAACGGCAGTCTGGATATTTTTCTACTCAGTAGATACAATAGAAGACCAAAGCTTCTTGCATTGTAGTCACTGACCTTGCCATATCATTTCATATTTTCTGTAGATTTGGTCCTGGAAAATCAAATATTAAGCAAGTTTGACAGTTCAGCTAAATTCCATAAGGTCATCTATCACATTACATACAGTAATTGATTTTACGTTAATTGGTCATTAGTTTCATGGTTCGTGTTTCTGGTTTTCTGGTAGTTTCCAGAAAATTTCATGTTAAATGAAGAGCTATGCTATGTAAATAAAATTCAGTAAAACTTCCCTTTCATTTTAATTATGTGCTTTTGAAAACTAATTTTATTGGGTTCTTTAAAAAACTCCGTAGGAGTCAGACATGAATTTTCTACTCTTTAGGGCATTTCAATCATGAAAGAAAGAACCACCTATATTTTTCATCATCTCAAAACAATTTTAGAACACTACTATTTGTAGGTACAAATAATGTTCATTGATTTGCTTCATATTTATTAATCACCTAATAGTTATGAAATGGTGCCCTAAGCACTGTGACTAAAAAAAAAAAAAAATTAGTAAGTTAATTTTACTAATTTTTATCCTTAGGAGCTTTAATTTATGCTAGATAATATCTGAGAAAAAAGTCAATAGTATGATGCTGTTTAAAGAAAAAAAGCAACTGCTACCGTGTGTTGTATTAGCAGAATTGTCAAGGATAAAATAAATAAGGCGATGATTGGACTCCACTTGGCAATCTTTAGCCCTTGATTGGAGTACCATGTTCCATTTGGGAAGGCACACTTATTACAACATAGACAAGTTTGGCAGAGGTTTCAAAAGAAAGCAACAAAAAATGATGAAGGGCCTTGAAAATGGGGCCTATAAGAAAAGGCTGAGAGACCTGAGAATGTTCAATCTTGAGGAAAAAAAACAGAGGGGACACATGATAACTGTTTACAGATGCATAAAGAGGTGTTATGGAGAGAAGAGGGACCTATTTTTCTCATTAGTCAACAAAGACACTTCAAGAAGTAATGGGTTTAAAACACGTGGGGGGAATTTCAGGTTAATTATTAGATTAAATTAGGTAAAATTTAAATATTTAAAATGTTATGATTCCAAGCATAATTAGGCTGTGGAGACTAAATCACATTAGAATTGGCATAGGAAAGTAAGATGAAAACAAATTCAATCTGAATGCAGGGGGTTAATTATTGCAAGTTTATATTTGCATTCAATGTTAGCATATTTCAAAATACTTTCACATATATTGTTTTACTGATCTCTGGACATTCTTAGGAAAGAGGGAGTGTATCAGCAAGTTTCACAGCTGAGAAAATGGAATTTCAGAGAGGCGAAATGTTGCTTCTAACCTCCACACTCTGGATTAGATAGACAAAACTGCTAAGTACATAGGATTAGACAAGCAGGACTAAAAGCCAACTCTTCACATTTTCTGTCAATATGTTTCACATGGTACCTTGCTATCTTTTCATTTGTAATATGATTTCTATTGTGGAGAAATATTGTTTACATAGAGGAACAAGAAACGTGATTGAACTTATATCTGCATTACCTATATCTATTATTTATCTCTCACTACTAACAATTGTGAAATAAACTCAGCACTTTGGTATTATATTTTGACAAACCATTGCCAAACGTAATACAATCTCCAGTTGGTATGATGTGGTGAGACCATATCTTCTACCATTACCTAGAGGTGGAGACACATTTCATCTTTTATGAATTTTATATTCGTCATCTGTAGGAAGAAAATTATAATATCTTCTGGTTTCTTCTAGTTTTACAATAAGGAGTGAATGAGAAAATACCTGTAGAAGTACCTGAACTTGTTCAAAGAAATAAACTTGTTCAAAGCATAAACTTTGCTTGGGGGAAAATGTGTGTTGTTTTTGGTGTATTGTGGATTTTGATAATCCCTTTCCAGTTTTATTTTCAATCCTACTTTTTTTTTTCATTTCCTAATTTCAGATTCCTGAGGTCAAGGCCAATGTCTTTGTTGAAGCACTTAAAATTTACTAGTCTAATGTAGGTGTTCAGTAATAGTTGGTGGGTGACTGAGTTAACAAATGGATGAATAAATACTTTCAGTTGGATATTATGTCTGGGATATGAGCAAGAGGTGATAAATGCCATATATAATCATCTTGTTATACTCCTTTATGTAGTGATGTATGTTTAAAGTATTTTATATAAACATGGTATGCCAGATTCTCAGTTAGATCCTGAGAATACAAGGCACTCAAAGTCTAAAGGGGGTTTTGCAGACCACTCCAATGCTAGGTATAGACAAAACTCTTCCCAGCAAAGCAAGGTAGCTGATGCCAAAATGTTACCAAGGAAAGACCCACTGGTTGGTTGCCAAGACCCTTATGGAGTCTGAGAAGACGTTTTAGACTCCCTCAACCATGCACACAAATTGTGTAAAGTAATCCAGGAGGCAGCCTAAATGGAAAGTCTGTTAGTATGCTGAACTTGCTAGGAAATGGAGGAGTTTTAGGGAAAATGTCAGCCTCTATAGACTCCTGTGATGCTTCCTAGGGTGCCAGCCTTCCCCAGGGAGCCTACAGTACCCGGCAGGCAGACTGCAGCAGGGAGGCTCACCGGGAGGATACAAAAGAGCTTAATGGCCCCCTCTGCATAATGTTGAAAGAGGCTGCAATTTTTGTTTTCTTTGGAGATTAACGTGTGTGTATTGCAGGTTCCAAATGGTAAGAATCTTAATTAGAGTTGCAGGAAGTTGCATAATATACTCCATGTCTTACTTTTTCCGCACACCAAATAACAGAATCTATTTGCCAAATTATGAAGGTTGACGGAGAATGAAAACTGTAATTTGAGTAAATGGGAGCCCTGCCCCCATTTTTTCCAGTTAGTCACAAAGTTTAAAATGCAAAGAAGTAAATCTCCCAAGGGAGTAATTCTATTTCATCTGTGGAAGAAAGACATATGTTGTTACTGATGAAACCTCTGTTGTGAAAGCAGAGCCAATGCTGGGAAAAACTTGAAGGAAAAACTAGCTGAGAGCCCTCTGTCTCAGGAGCCTGTGGCCATTGGGTCCACCCAGGGCTGCCTGTGCCTCTTCCTGAGGCTTTTCTTGAAGTCCTGCTCTTTCCTCTGATTACCTTAGGGCGGTTGATTGCCTCTCTTAAGAGAAAATGTACCTGTTTTGTGCCCCATCCCTTCAGGCCCCTGAGCTGGACAGTAGACTGATCTGACAGATGTCACTTTGATATGAAATCAATAGTACCAATATGTTTCTGGATTTTCCTGGCCTTAGCAAGATTTTATGTTCACTTACTTAGAGACGTTCTGGAGAATATCTCAGAACTCAAAACATGAGATCAAATTGGAGTTCTATGGGAGAGAGGATATTGAACTAGTTGGCCTAATTATGGCTGCACTCATAGGGCCAGCCACATGTAAAAGTTTCATTCTCTTTTTTTGAACAAATATTTATTGAAAACAATAAATTACCAGGAACTGTGTTAAAATATACAGATGTGTAAGCAGACAAAGCACAATCTATGGCCCTGAGAAGTCTAGGAGGTACAATATTTTATATAAATTATTCATCTTCATTCAAAGTTACTTATTGAGCATCTACTATGTGCCATGCACTGTGCATGCCCTTGGAAAGCATGAGACAAAATTCCTTTCTTTGTGGGAGCTGTATTCTAGTGAGGTTCAGCAGGTGAGCAGCAATCCGTGTTAATTATTTCTTCCTCCACTGAAATGAAAATTCTATGTTTCTAAAAAATATTATAAAAGTACTCTTCAAACCTCGTATTAAGAAAATCGAATTGTCTTTAGCCACATTTGATAAGGATTAAAGATAATCTTACTATTTTATTTTAAACATATTTAGAGCAGTCCTTGTCTGAAGGAATCTTGTGTTGAATTTTACGTAAAGTGAGTTAATTACCTTCTAATTAATTTTGTGTGTGTGTTGTGCTTACTTAACACAAGATTTTCATGCTGAATTTGCTCCCCCAAAAGAAAAACAATTCCTATATATGTTGTAAAGGGTCACAAGTCAGAACTGAGGTAGAGGCAATACAAATATATGACCAGTGGCCTCAGACAAGTTCCCAAAATTGGGAAGAATGAAGAGATAGGGAATGACTGCAGAGCCTTTTTCAGGAAAGCGTGAGATTGGAAGACCAATGCCCATGTAAATTAGAACTCAGGAAAAGTACTGAACAGCAGGATCATATTATCAAAAATCTGGCTGATAGGTTTTGAACTCACTGAATTGAATCTATTTAGAAGTACATTTTAGGAAGACTAAATAAACATCAACACTATGGTCTATTCTAATTCAGGCTCTTGCTTTGTCTATTTTCCAGGTGATAAAACATTGACTGTTATTAGTGTTATCATCAAGCATATTGAGCAGTCAATCTGTAAGTTAATAGCAGTACACAGCCATATAGTCCTGGAACTAGAAGGAAAGAAAATGAATTTTTTTCTTTTTTTTTCTGTAGAGGGGAAGAAAAATTCAACACCTTGAGTCAGCTGTGACTCAAGGGTCCATTATAACTTCAAGATTTTTAACAGCCTGTGCCTAGGGTATGGGAGATGAATTTTGTTCCAAAGTGGTGACATGGGCAAATATAAACCCCTGGGAGAAATTTCAGGCAAGTTGAAAGTCCATTCTAAACAAAAATGGACAGAATGTGGAAGATGGAATTCCCACACTTGCTTTCTGACCTTGGCTGATATTCCTCAGCAGTTGGTAATTAAAGGAAATACTGAAGCTGAGAGGATGAAAGAATAAAGAGGAGTAGAATAATCAGAATTGAAAGAATGTAAATAAGTAATAAGATGGGGCAAAAACAGGAATGGTGTCACTGACAAAGGTGGCCACACTTTGTAGTAAGATGTGAATGGGACATAGAAACTAGATTTGGTTGAGCAAGAGGAAAACCACACACACACACACATATATATATATATATACACACACACACACACACACACACACACAAACACATTAATATATGCATATTTAAAAATATATACGTTTCAAAAGCTCATTTATGTTGAATACTAAGTGGGAAATTCATCAGCTGTTGGGCTTCCTGTCTGTTTTATTCTTTGCCATTGTGGGCTTGAGTTGTCTTCCTGAAATCTTTCTGGGAGATAACTGCATGCCCAGCCCTTTTCTTTCATCAGAAAAAGGGTATTCTGCCCTGAGTCAGAAACAGGGGGAAAACAGGTGATAATATCTACATGTTATTGCTAGAACAGAGTCAAATAAAAATTAAAAGTCCATCAAGTGATCAGGTTGAAGTCAATAAAAAGGTCAATAAAAAGCAAGGATGAGCCAAAAAAGAGGACTTGGTATGCTGGAAAATGCCAGGAAAAAGGCAGAAAAAACACTGTGGCAAGATCTTCTCCCTGTGGCCTCAGGGAAGTGCATGATAAAATTAATTGAAGCTTATCATCCATGAAAAAGGGCTACAGTTGGAGCAATAGCTGCACAGACTACATAACAGTACAGGTTCTTTAACCTGAGACAAAGATAACAGATTTTTGTTTTACTTTTGCAAGCTTTTTTAATATACTGAGTTAAAACTCTCTTTTTTTTGCCTTTATTCAACTGAATGCTGCATTTTTTGAGCAATACTAAGTGTTGATTGGCTTACTTGAACAGCAGTTTGTTAAGAGGCCTCCTGTATACGGGCCATTATCCTAAATACCAGTGTACAAAGATTAGTGATGTGTCTATCTGCTTTCAAAACTCTTATAATCTGCAGAAACATGAGATTAATTTTTACATATGGTTTATATATAACAATCTAATTCCAATACAATCATATCATTCTCCATATCTCATAAGAAATTGTTTTGGGACATTATTTAAAGAAAACTTTATAGAATAAATCTATAAATTGTTAGTAGATTTGACTCCTCCTTTAGATGAAAGTATTCATCTTGTCGTTTTTTTAAATTCAAAATATGTTATTTTAAGTTGATATAAAACAATCATATTAGCAAAATGCGTCCACATTGAAAACTTAGCTTGATGGGTAAAGATTGCTCTATTAAACTGTGATGTTTAATACTGGGTGTCAACTTGATTGGATTTAAGGATACAAAGTATTGATCCTGGGTGTGTCTGTGAGGGTGTTGCCAAAGGAGATTAATATTTGAGTCAGTGGGCTGAGAAAGCCAGACCAACCCTTAATCTGGGTGGGCACAATCAAATCAGCTGCCAGTTTGGCTAGAATATAAGCAGGCAGAAAAATGTGAAAAGAGAGTCTGGCCTAGTCTCCCAGCCTGCATCTTTCTCCTGTACTGGATGCTTTCTGCCCTTGAATATTGGACTCCAAGTTCTTCAGTTTTGGGACTCAGACTGGCTCTCCTTGCTCCTCGGCCTGCAGGCGGCCTATTGAGGACCCTGTGATCATGTGAGTTAATACTTAATAAACTCTTTCACGTGATATTCTGATGATAGTGAATAAATTTCATGAGATCTGATGGGTTTATCACAGGTGCTTTTGCTTCCTCCTCATTTTTCATTTGCTGCCACCATGTAAGAAGTGCCTTTCGCCTCCCGCCATGATTCTGAGCCCTCCTCAGCCATGTGGAACTGTAAGTCCAATTAAATCTCTTTTTGTTCCCAGTTTTGGGTATGTCTTTATCAGCAGCATGAAAACAAACTAATACAGGCACTGTTCTATCTCCAAATGGTCATAATTTATCAGTTCAAAGGAACGTATTTTACATGCCACCAGAGGATTTTCTGAGAATTGAGTCAGCAATTTTAAGTCAAGGTTGTTGGTTCTGAGTTGTACCTTTGAGTCAGTCTTTCAGCATTTTAGTTTTCAAATCTAGTTTTCTACTCTTTCCAATGGGGTTATTCATCCTATAGACATGGGAAAATCATCCTAATCAAAACAAATTTATGATCATTTCTCTCTGGCATGACTCTGCATCATGTAGCTTAAACCATAGAAGTTTATTGTCTCACAATTCTGAAGGCTAGAAGTTCGAGAAAAAGATATCAGCAGGACTGATATCTTCTGAGGGGCTGTGAGGAAGAATCTGTTCCATGGTTCGCCCAGCTTCTGGTGGTTTGCTGGCAGTCTTTGATGTTCCTTTTGCAGTGTCACCCCATTCTCTGCCTTCGTTGTCACATGGCATTTTCTTTGTGTGCACATCTGTCTCTTCATATGGGGTTTCTTTTATAAGGACACCAGTCTTACTACAGTATGGCCCCACCCTATCCCATTATGACTTCATTTTAATTTATTACATCTGCAAAATCCCTGTTTCCAAATAAGGTCATATTCTGAGGTATGAGTGGTTAGGACTACAACATATGATTTTGGGGAGACATAATTCAATCCATTATAATCATTCTGTGTAACTGATGAGAAAGTAAAGAATCAATTTGATGCAGGAAAGATAACCTAATCAAGAAGAGGAATTAAATAACCCCAACTAATTCCTTACATTTAATCTATTTAATATAAAATTATAATTTTGCAAACACAGCATGGCACACTATGGTAACTAAAGCAAATGGATGATATTTCGAAAGCTTTAATAACTAGTATTTAATCAAAGATGCTGTGTGTTTTTACCTGAAATTCATCCTAGTAATGCAACATAATTAATTGGATAATTTATTTTAGCAGGAGGTTTCTCATATTTATAGAGATAGCATAGCAATCTTGTTTTCAAATTTCCCTCAGAATGCTTGAGATCAGACATTATTAGCATGGAGACAATACTTTCATTGTCAACTCCTGCTGGTTTGGGTACATTTACAGTAATAACCACAATCCACTAACTTGAATTATTGTTCAGCATTCTATGTGACTTTATGAGGGTATTAATATGCAAGAGAGTTATCTGATACTAATCAAAGATACACATTTGTCTTCACACTTATTACAATATGGTAAGGTAATCACATAAAATACTTAGGATGGCAGACTTCATATATACATATATATATTATATATATATATATACTATATATATATTATATATATACTATATATATATTATATATATACTATATATATATTATATATATATATACACTATATATATATTATATATATATATATACTATATATATATATGCTTTTAATGAATATACTAAGGCTAACCATTAATGGAAACTTTGACAGAAACTCATTGTTCAATATCCAAGCAAATCAATTTTCAACTATAAATGCAGAATTCTAACAAGCAGAAATTCTAATCGTTCATTTTATTTTTCTGTTATTCGTGGCTTCTTATATTGCTAAGGCTTAACATATTAAGATGCACATAGGATTTAATCTTCATAAAAGAGCAATGAATACATCATTGAATACGTACCAATCATGTGTAATTGTTTTCTTATGTATGTAAGCCCAGCAGAAAAGAGTCGTTCACTGACAGTACTCATTTTCCCATTTGGTGTATTTTCCTAATTGTACAGTATAACAGTTATAGTAAATGGTTATAAATATCACCCTTTAGCTGTAACATCTATGACATTTTTGTTGATTGTGATAATATGTGATTGTTTAGTCAACTGAGTTTATTGTAATTGAGATTGGAAATCACTGTAAGAGTGAAATTGAATATATAGACAGAGAAATAGGATAAGTTAATATGGCAGCTCGACAATGAACACAGACTACAACTTCTTGACCGCCGAAATATGCAAAATATTATATAATAGCCTGTATCTGAACAGCATACTAAGCTGTTCACTTGTTCTTTATCATTTAATCCTCTTCAAATATGTGAGATATGTTCTGAGAAGATAAGCACCTTGCTGAGTCATACAGGTAATACATTTTAAAGGAGGAATTTATATACACTTAAGAGTGTGTGTGTGTGTGTGTGTGTGTGTGTGTGTGAGAGAGAGAGAGGGAGAGTGTTTCAGGCTCCAAGACAGATATTGATGGTAGAGTGCCTTTGTTACATAACTGTAGCAGTGGTGTACAACTGCTACTCCCATCTTCTCAGTACTTCATCTCTTTCTTTGAATCAACTACAGCTATTCTGATGGCTAGATTATGATCTTCCAGTTTGAGAATCCAACTCTTGCTGGCCAGAGACTTACAGTTAAAAAATAAATCATTTAGAGTCATATGCTTATGTACTATTGGGCTGTGATCCTCACCCTAAAGCTCACTTTGGCATAGCTCTTTACTTGCCATCCATTCTTGACACCGTTATTTCAGAATTCTTACAGACACAGTGTCTATTTAATTTTAATACAATCAAGCAATGGTTTGTGGACATATTTGGCTATTTCTTTGAAAACAATGGAATCTATCTTATGGGCAAAATTACTTTTTTCTGCCCTAAGTGCTGACACTGAATTGCATTCAATCATGACAGAATTTGTGCAATATGAAAAGTTTGTCCACTGGGTGGACAATTTCTGTCTAGTATTTTTCTCTCCTTCAGGGATGGACTTTAAGTTGATTTGACAAAATTGGTTTCATATGAACCCAAATGCGAACCCTATATTATCTTTAAACACTGGTTTCTGTGAAGTTGTTTGATCAAACTAATACTGTTGACTCCCTGTTTTCTGTTTTATTTGTTTAAGATGACATCCCTTATTCTGTTCTGCTACCTGGGACATTGCTCTTCTCTCCATGTTAATTAATTAATATTGTTTCCTAAGACTGTCTTCCTAGTCTCTGTGTTTGTCTTCACCATGTGTATTGGGATATATTCTCGACGGGTTTTGTGTGTGAATTCCCTGTTGAGTCAAATTGTACACGTAATTTCCCTTCATCTTAAAAATAAATAATTAAGAAATATGAGAAGAATTTTCAAAACTTTTATGTTCTATATGCTTTCCTCTGATTTGGAAATTAATCTCTGAATTTATTTATATTTTAGGTATTGCAATTTGAGAATTAGAAGAGTTGTTTTTACAAAACACAGAAAACAGCTTTTGTTTTAATTATTTTTCCCAGTGTGTCTAAGAGTCAAAAAGACTCTGTATTAGTGTTCACTAGCAAACAGAACACAATGCAGAGCAGATATCCTAGAAGCAACATAATAGATCCAATCATCCGATTCATTATAATACAAATATTGTAATCAATCATAATATTCAGTGTTCCATAAATCCACAATTCTGTGAAAGGGATAAGAAAAAAGAAATTAAGCTATCAGTGAGTTTACTAAAAAAGGAAAAGAGATTTCCTGATTATCATCATTCAGAATTAGTCAGACATATACATGGTAATCATTCATATTTTAAGCAATAAAAGGAAACTCAACACAAAGCCTGGAAAGCAACAGCCTTTTATTTTTATTTTCTCTAAGATGTGAAAAAATAGACCTAGGTGCTAATTTAATTCCCTTTTAAGTTAATGACATAATGGGTTTCTGGAGCATTAAATAGGGAATAAATATGGCCTTATATTTCCATGTCAGAGCTAAATGCTTTCTCTTCCCTCAGCTTCTAATTCCTCAGCTGAGGGAAGTGATCAGCAGTCAGCGATCACAATGAGGGAGGTACGCACACATCCTCTGGTTTCCTGAGCTTTGGAACACTTAATGCTTAGTGCAGCTTCTCTATTTTGAGTTCTACCATGAACCCCATCTCTGATGACTCCCACATATGTCTTTTTTATGTAAGCACACCAAGTTCAGCTATCCCTGTAGGTAGACAGCATTTGAGACTTCTCAGTTGGGTATGATTTGGGAAGATAATGGAGCTGATCCTCTTGACATAAACTAGCCTATTGGTCCTGCCCAAACTGGTGTTCCCTGGAACAGAGGCCTAAAAACAAAATATATTTAAAGTGTTCAAATATATTTAGAAAATATTGTGTTAAATCAAGTTAGCCAGATTTTTGTTGCTTTCATTGTCATTTTTGTTAATATTGTTGCATGATTTCCAGAATATTCAGTATGCAAATAAATATTCATTATGAATTTAACAAAATAGGTATTTTCTAAACTTCTTTGACCTTGGAACTCTTGTTCTCCCTTCCCAACCCCACCATTGCACTTATTTTAACATTGCACTCAGCAGGGCTACACGCATCAACATTTTGGGAACTTGAGGATGAAGATATGTTTTTCCTATTAAAAATGAATTCTTATCCCACTGGGAGAGAAAACACATTAAGCTTTTATCAGTCTTTAACATTTTAACATGGATTAGCCATTTCTGCTCTTTCTGGATTATAAGCAGCTGAGAGCAGGCTTTCATTATAGGGAGAGGGAAAGATGATCTGAAGTGCCATGTGTCCCCAGAGAGGATTTTCAAGTGGAATACCACCATGAGAGTTCCTGGGCTAGCAGAGGACAACTTCATATAGTGCAGGGTTGCAGCAAGGCCACTGACACCAGCTGTATATAGAAAGTTATGCTTGCCTCAGTTTCTTCAGCCAAAACAGAGGAAATTTACTAGATAGTAGCTATCATCCCTCTTAGCTCTAACAATACAATCTGATTATCTTGATGGCTAAGTGTGGGAACTGAGAGAGTTAGAAAAGTGGGGGTCACTAGTTGAAAAAGCAAGGTTAGAAATGAGTGTTTTCTCAGTCATGGCTGGCCTAGGGCTGGCTCTGCAGGAGTTCATGATTCTCATCTCCCCAAACAACAAAGAGCCATGGAAAATTCATCAGATAACAGTAATTCAACAGATAACAGTATAAAGACTATACATATTTTTAAGATAGATTAAAAAAATGCATGACATATTTCTGGCCTCCAATGAGTGTTCAATATGAAAAAATACCAAGTAGATGAATAAGTATAGGCAAGCAAAAGATACTAAGTATAAGAAAGTGTGAAAAGTGAAATTTATTTTATTTTTCTTTGAAAGAGCAGTCTTCCCAGGTCAAGAGGCTAGAAAGACAAGTAAGGTAATGCCTCTTCTCTCAAGTTTAGAACAGATGAAAGTAACACATAAAAGCAGAATAAGATAAATATTGTTTCATAGTAAAAGGAATGAGAGGTTGTATGTAGAGTGGTTGTAGACTTGGACTCAAGAGCATGTGGGCACAAATTTCTAGGTTAAATTCCCTGGGTTCAGAACCCATTTCTACCATCTTACTAGGTCTGTGTCCTCTTGTGTAAATGGTAGTGGTGATGCTAATTACCATGCCTTTCTGCTAGAACTATTATTAGGAGGATTAAAGAAAATTAATATGTATAAAGCATCTAGAAGAGTACCTCACATAAAATAACAAACATAAGTATTTACTATCATTAATAATAAATTATATCCAACTAGAATCATTATAAGGGGTTTTAGAAAAGAAGTAGCAATAAGATAATATGTGAAGAATGAGTAAATTTTTGAAGCTACAAACGGATTGAACATAGTACTCTAGGGAGAGGGACAATCATGAATGAATACATCAAGATGAAACGTCAAAGGGTAAATTTTACAAATAGCAAATAGATTGGTTTGCTAATATAACATACTGGCCCTTTACTGATCATGTTGATCATTTTGTGGGAAAATAGTAGGAAATGACTTCGGAAAGAATATAGTTTGGTAAAAACTATTTTAACTGTAGGAGAATGAAACTGGATTCTCATCTCTCACCTTATACAAATATCAACTCAAGATGGATCAAGGACTTAAATCAAAGATCTGAACTAAAAATTCTAGAAGATAACACTGGAAAAACCCTTCTAGACATTGGCTTAGGCAAGGATTTCATGACCAAGAGCTCAGAAGCAAATGCAGTAAAAACAAAGATAAATAGGTGGAACTTAATCAAACTAAAGAGCTTTTGCACAGCAAAAGGAATAGCCAGCAGAACAAACAGACAACCCACAGAGTGGAATAAAATCTTCACAATCTATCCATCTGACAAAGGACTAATATCCAGAACCTACAACAAACTCAAACAAATTAGCAAGAAAAAAATGAACAATCCCATCAAAGAGTGGGCTAAGGACATAAATAGACAAATCTCAAAAGAGGATATACAGTGGCCAACAGACATATTAAAAAAATGCTCAACATCACTAATGATAGAGAAATGCAAATCAAAACCACAATGTGGTACCACCTTACTCCTGCAAGAATGGCCATAATCAAAAAAATAAAAAAATAATAGATGTTGAAGTCGATGAGGTGAACAGGGAGCATTTCTTCACTGCTGGTGGGATTGTAAACTAGTACAACCACTATGGAAAACAGTGTGGAGATTCCTTACAGAACTAAAACTACCATTAGATCCAGGAATCCCACTCCTGGGCATCTACCCAGAGGAAAAGAAGTTATTATATGAAAAAGATACTTGCACACGCATGTTTATAGCAGCACAATTCACAATTGCAAAAATATGGAACCAACCCAAATGCCCTTCAATAAATGTGTGGAAAAAGAAACCATTGTATATATATACACTATATATATTGCATATATATGTATGTGTATGTATAGTATAGATATATGTATATATAGTATATATATATACACAATATATAATGTGTATATATATATATATGTATATATATGATGGAATACTACTCAGCCATACAAAGGAATTAGTTAATAGCATTCTCAGTGACCTGGATGAGATTGGAGATTATTATCCTAAGTGAAGCAACTCAGGAATGGAAAACCAAACATCATATATGCTCACTCAAAAGTGGGAGCTAAGTTATGATAATGCAAATGCATAAGAATGACACAATGGACTTTGGTGACTCAGGGGGAAAGGGTGAGAAGGCGGCGAGGGATAAAAGACTACAAATAGGGTACAGTGTATACTGCTTGGGTGACGGGTGCACCAAAATTTCACAAATCACCACTAAAGGACTTACTCACGTAACCAAACACCACCTGTGCCCAGTAACCTATGGAAATAAAAAATAAAAGAAATTTTTGCCCAAACCAATGTCCTGGAGTGTTTCTCCAGTGTTTTCTTCCAGTAGTTTCATACTTTCTGGTCTTACATTTGAGTCTTTAACCTATTTCAATTTGATTTTTGTGTATGGCAAGAGATAGGATTCTAGTTTTATTCTTCTGCATATGTATATCCAGTTTTCCCAGCATCATTTATTAATGAGACTGTATTTTCCCTAAGGTATGTTGTTCACACTTTTGTCAAAACTGCATTGGCTGTAAATGTGCAGATTTATTTCTGGGTTCTCTATTCTGTTCCTTTGGTCTATGTGTCTGTTTTTATGCCAGTACCATGTTGTTTTGGTTACTATAGCTCTGTAGTATAATTTGAAGTCAGGTAATGTGATTCTTCCAGCTTTGTTATTTTTTGCTCAGGATGCCTTGGACTGTTCTGGGTCTTTCGTGGTTCCATATACATTTTAGGATTTTTTTTCTGTTTTTATAAAGAACTTCATTAGTATTTCGATAGGGATTGCATTGAATCTATAGATTACTTTGGGTAGTATGGACATTTTAGCAGTTACTGATTCTTCTAATACATGAATACAGAAAATTTTTTTTTGTATCTTTTTCAATTTCTTTCATCAGTGTTGTATCGTTTTTATTTTAGAGATTTTTCACTTCTTTAGTTTATTCCAGGTATTTTATTTTATTTGTAGCGATTACAAATGGGATTACTTTAATTATTTCTTTTTCAGATTGTTTGCTGTTAGCATATAGAAATGCTACTGATTTGAAGGAAACTCTTCTACACTGTTGGTGGGAATGCAAATTAGTATAGCCGCTATGAAGAACAGTGCAGAAGTTCCTTAAAAAAGCAAAAACAGAATGGCCATATGACCCAGCAATCCCACTGCTGGGTATTTATCCAAAAGAAAAAACATCAGTATATCAAAGAGATATTTACACTCTCATGTTTATTGCAACACTAGTCATAATAGCCAAGATATGGAGTCAACCTAAGTGTTCATCAATGGATGAATGAATAAAGAAAATGTGGTACATATTCATGATGAAATATTCAGCCATTAAAAAAAGAATAAAATCCAGTCATTTGCAGCAGCTTGGATAGAACTGAAGGACATTATGTTAAGTGAAATAAGCTAGGCACAGAAAGACACATATTGCATGTTCTCCCTCATATGTGAGAACTAAAAAAATTGATCTCATGGAGACAGAGAGTATGATAGTTATCAGAGCCTGGGGAAGGAAATGGGGAGGGGGATAAAGAAGTGTTCGGTAATGGGTAATAGGAACGGAAGTACAATTAGATAGAAGGAATAGGATCTAGTGTTTGGTAACAAAATAGGGTGACTATAATTAACAATAATTTATTGTATATTTGCAAATAATTAGAACAGTGGAATTGGAGTGTTCCCAACACAAAGAAATGATGCTTGCTTGGGGTGATGCATATCCCAATTATCCTGATTTGATCATTATACATTGTATGCATTTATCAAAATTTCACATGTGGCCCATAAATATCTACAACTATTAAGTAACCATGAAAATTAAAAATTTTACAGTTTAAGAAAAGTTAACCTGAGGAGAAAAAGAATATAGTTTGGTAATCTTTGAGGATATATAGGAAGAGATTTTCCATTTAATTTGGTTTTAAATGGGATCTTGTCTATGTTTGCTCAGGGTAATGATATGAAAGGCATTATAATTTGAAAGCTTAATCTCAAAATAGTACTTTTTTTGGTAACCAGTTGTCTTGCAGCAAAAACAAAAGCACTGAACTTGGGTCAAAAGACGTGAATTCAAATCTATACTTTATACCTTCAGAATCAAACACTCTAAGCCTCATTGCGTTACTCCTTAAAATAAGGAAAGTGCATCTAAATTACACATTGTTTTTAGTAGCAAATAAGTTAGATGAAAAAGAATCTAATGTAATGTCGGGCATACATAAATTTTCAATCAACTTTTAACTATATAATATTATCTGAACAAGACAAGTGAAGAATACAATTGTAATTTTTTAAATTGCAAGGCACCAGTTTCTACCCTAATAATATCTACATTCTCCTCATAAAAGTCAGTGCATCAGATTCTATACAGTATGCTCTTCAAATTCTTGGCTCCAAAGTTAGCAAATTAAACATCCCATCTCATTTATAGTTTGCAGTGAAATTCTCAAAAAGTTTCTAGAATCCCTGATGTTACTCATCCTGAGCTGCATCTTCTGAGTTGACAACTACAGTTTAAAAAATACACTGACTTCTAATCCGCATCTTTTACTTAGAATACAGATAGTAAATCTGGTTGGCAGTTATTTTCCAATGATTCTTCTGCCATACTGATGCTCTATAATGGCTCCAAGGAAAGGAACAGAAGCCATTCTACAAATAAAAGCAAAATTAATAAAAGAATGCAGGATAATTGACAGTTTTGCTACAACAGCATTTAATTTGAATCCTTTGAAACTTACTCTTCACCCATTGATTTTTAGGCTCACAAATTCTTTGTGCGAATTCTCTCTTTTACTTTTGCATTGTGAAATGATTTATCATTTGGGTAATTTTCCAGAATTACACTATATTATTTTGTAAATGGCATGCAGCACAGATGGATATTAGCAAGGTCTCTGTATAAACGCCAGCAATAGAGGTGGTAACGTTGCCCTGAGAGTTTTCTCCTGAAACAAATCAAATAAAGAAGAGAAAGCATTGCCAAAACTGGCCATGACAGAGGAAGTGGATCCAATAATAGACATCTCGATGGATACATATATATGATTCAATATTGTGTGACCTTTACTTTCAAACTCACTTTCAGAAAATATATTCTAAAGGGGTGCCAAGGATATTGCTGTGTACTCTCTACTGACTTCCATGAAAGGAAACACTATTCCTCTGTATCTCAGTCATCAGTGAGTACATTTATGAAAGAGTTTGGCCATTGTCAATTCTAATGCTGTTAAAAAGAACTTGAGCATAGCTGACATTTTTTTCCTCATTTTACTCCTCCTTGTATATTGCTTTGGCATATACTACTAGTGCAATGCCGTGACTTCCAAAACTTCTCAGAAAGTAACAACTTGGACTGTTAAGAGACTCCAGCATTTGAAATATCTTTTAATGCAAACTGTTTCCCTGAAGACCTCTATCCATAGCTAAGATAGTTGTATCCGAAAGCTTTGCACTTACTTCTTTGCAGTGCTATTTGTAAACATTGGCATAGTAAGAGTGATAAATTTCTATGGAATCATCTTTATCAAACATACATTATAGAAGTAAAACTTATTCCAGCCAAC
Organism: Pongo abelii; assembly: GCF_028885655.2. Lineage (NCBI taxonomy): Eukaryota > Metazoa > Chordata > Mammalia > Primates > Hominidae > Pongo > Pongo abelii. The sequence continues at coordinate 33,313,296 of NC_071985.2, forward strand.
TACTTTATCATGAATAGCATTTTCCATATTTCTTTGAAACCGTACAATAGAAACAATATTTTCTTAAACATTGAGTATCCCCATTGATTGGTCCAGTGAAATACTGCTTGGAATGAAGCCTTCAACTTTAAATCTATTTAATCAAATTTAGTAAGACAATCCTGGATCAAATACATTATTAATGTTACGTGGCTTTTATTATTATCATTATTATTATTGCAAAAATTAGGAGCCTTGGTTTTTGTGGCCTTATTCTATTTCAGTTAGATATAATATCTCCTGTCCTTGGGTGCTTTTTACATACAAATGGGGTAAAATAGTTATTGTAAAGAATAGAGATTGAATAGATGTGCTTAGAGTAATGTCTGACACAAAGCAACCACTCAGCCCAGCACAGTGGCTCATGCCTGTAATCCAAGCACTTTGGGAGGCCAAGGCGGGCAGATCACCAGGTCAGGAGTTCAAAACCATCCTGGCCAGCATGGTGAAATGCTGACTCCACTAAAAATACAAAAAATTAGCCAGGCATAGTGCCATGCACCTGTAATCCCAGTTACCCAGGAGGCTAACGCAGGAAAATTGCTTGAACTTGGGAGGCGGAGGTTGCACTGAGCTGAGATCCCACCATTGCACTCCAACCTGGGTGACAGAGCAAGACCTCATCTCAAAAAAAAAAAAAAAAAAAAAAGCAACCGCTGCTAATTGCCAGGAAGAAGAGCTTCTACAATTGTTTCATGTGCATTTAGGCACTCTCTTCCACGTGAGAATCCAAGCAGTCAGCAGGACTATCAAAGGAACACTTCTAAGACTTAGATATCTATTTTTAATTCTTGCACTGCATTTCTACTTTGATAAGGGGAAAGGCATTAAAACACATTTTTGAAATGTAAATTTCCAAAGTTACAAAAATTAACCCAACACATCATATGCTCTTTGAATCACTTAAATTGGCAGCTGTCTTATAATGATAAAAGACCTATGGCATTCTTAGATGATGTCTACATGATGCCAGACAGCTAATTGAATTAAGGAATTAAGGAAGATATCAACTAGTCCTTCCCCTTATTTCCCAGATGAAGAAATGGAGGCCAAGAAATGTGTAGTGATTTATTTACATCAGGGGTTGAGTCTGTTGGTCGTGAGAACTTCTAGCCTAGTTATTTTTTCCACCCCATCTATTTGCCCTGAAATTTGGTTTCTTATTGCTGCAGCATTGAAGAGGTGGAATCACTAAAAAAATACTGATAAAAAGATGTTTATCCACAGGCAACTTTTATGGCAACTCAAACTATTTGAAACATGATGGAAAATTTGTTATTGAGTGAAAAGGCCATCGCACAATCAAAATTGATGTTCAAAGCTCGCCTGCTAACTCTTCCACACTATCCAGTGTAGTGGTCCTCGTTCATTTTGCTCTTTAGAGTTTCCCTAATTTTCTTTATGCATGCATCTGATTTCATCTTACTTTAGAGAAAATACTAACAGTTTATGTCCAGAACATGGCAGATTGGAGCCTTATAGCACGAGAGGCAGGGAAAAGACAGCTAATAGCGATTCACTGATAGGAGAAGAAGGAGTCCCATATTGAGTTTTAGGTAATGTTTAATGATCTTCCTGGATAACAGATTATATGAGCATTTTTTTTTGCTTGTTTAAATAAAATTTGATTCAATGATAACAAAAGGAGAGACAGTAACTTCAGAAAAATATAGATATGCTAATTCTTACATTTGTAGAGCCCTTTTGATATTAAGGTTCAAGATCTAAAAATGTAATTCTCATTCAAGACCGTATAAAAGTTGTTAGTTCTATATAAGCATATTGTGTCACTGACGGATTAAAGCACATTCATCGTACTCTAGAAAACAAGGAAATGTGTAATATATTTGATGTCATTTTTATTACAATTGTTAAAATAGTGAAGAATAAACCTCTGTTAACTAGAAATCTATGCATGCAGAATGTCTTATTACCTAAATAACACCAGATAAATGAGGTGTTACTGTCCACAGTCTTACAAGAGAGACATGAAAAACCCTTCTTTACACTGGTAACCCTTAATTAAACTGAATTTTTGGTGTGTCCCTTCAGGAGAAGGTCACCATGTCAACAATAATTAGGGGAAATGGCATTGTGAACATTACTGGATGAGATGTGGTGTGTTTCTTACTTTCAATTATTGCCTCCTTGTTTGAATCATTAGCATTTGGCAGATTTGTTGCTGAGTTTGTTGTTCTGATTTAAAACTCGGTGTAAGGTTGAATATGTTCTTATCTTGATCTTATATTTCTGCCATGACTTGCATTTCTTGCTGAGTTTCTCACTTGAATTGCTCTATGTTTTTGCTGAGCTTTTGCTTTGTCTTGTTGTATTTCTATCTGGAGGGGTTTCCCTCCGCCTTCTTCTTTTTGTTATATCTCTACTTTGGCCTATTGTATTTCTCTGGCCCATTCATTAGCTTTTTTTTTTTCTTTGAAGTTATTCTCTTGTTCTGTATATGCAGTACCTAATCAATACGCTTCCTTGCTTGCTGCAGGATTTCCAACTTACTGTGTTTTCTGTCGGCTTCGATACTCCTGAGAGGGGTTTCTGTGCTTTGGCTAATATACTATTGTCTAAATTCGCAGTGTTTCAGCTCATTACACTGACTTTAATTTTGATGTATTTGTATTTTATCTAGTTCAAGTTATGTTTCTTTCCTCTATCAATTTAATTACTTTCTGCCTGGGCAACATTGTGTTTATACAATTGCTGCTAAAGCGACAAAAGGTTTCTATTTAAATTACCACCCAGAGCATCAGCAATTCAGCCTAAAAAATATGCAGAACTCCTCTGATAGATGTCTTACCTTTCTGTGGATAAGAAAATCTAGTCCATTGAGAGGGTCTTCTTTATAGAACATAGTCAAGCCTGGTTTATAGCTGTGGAGTCATTAACAGAGGAGATGAGTGTAGGGCTATGGGGTCACTGTGCGGCTTCTCTGTAAGAAAAAAATGTAGGACCAGGTTCTGTTCGGTACAAGTCATGTCCTAACAGCAGGAAAAAGAAATATTTCTTAGGTGTTTAACTTATGTTTAGGTGGGCTACCCAAGCTCCAGCTCTTATTTTTCTATGTGTTATATACATTATACACATTTCTGGGTTTGAATCTTGTTGTTTCTAATAATTTTGCATTGGGCTGTGTAAGTCAGGAACATTGAATTTCCATTGTGTACATAGAACTATAGCAACTGGTCTAAAAACAAATAATGTGGGAAACATAATAACTGTTCCTGTTTTCAAAGGCTTCCAATAATGCGAAAAAAAGGGAAAAGCTTATGAGCAATACATCTTTGAAAACAGAAACAGTGAAAACACTCCAGTAAATACATAATTGGTTATTAATAGAATTTTAAATTGGAGAGGCATAACAATTACAACAGCTCTTGGAAGTGCTTAGGAAACTGAGGCTTATAGGTTTACCTGAACATATGTCATAGATAACATCAATCAACTAGCTGATGAACATGACCAGCAAGTGCATTGATTGCCTGATCAGCAAATGCTTCAACTGTTTTGTTTTACAAGACTTAATATGTTTAAACAACAACTTACTCTTTACCTACTTTTTAAAAATATCCTTCTGTATTTTCTGCAACAAACCATTGTTGAGCCCCTGTGCTTAACAAAACTGTGCAACTGTGCTATTTACCGAGAGGAAGAAGAAAGATTTTTTTAAGTCAGTTCTTTTCTGGTAAGTGTAACTTTTCTAGTATTGGATAATCTTTCTGAGCCTCAGTTTTCTCATCTGTATAATTGGCATAAATGAAACATGAGAAACAAATAAAATGACATATTCAGCTCAGTGTGTGTCACATGGTGAGAGCCCCATAAGTTTGTTCTTTTCCTTTTGCCTTTCTCTTTTCAGTGTTCAGTCATTTTACTGTCAAATAAATTGAAGTTTCTGGCTTTTCTCACACTCAAGATTATTATGATATACTACACTAGTACATCTGACCTTGATAAAAAGCAATTTTCTGTAGTTTAATTGTACAGCAATAGAATGGGAAAGTCTCTGATTCTCACTCTGTAGCTTCTTCTTCCCAGGGCTGGAGTCATTTAATCTCTACCTTTAGGCTCATTCTACCCTGGTCCCTTGGGTCATGAATTCATCTGGAAGATTCAGACTTATGCTTTAAGGCTCTCAGAAACTCAATCTTGCAGAAGAATCTGGCCTCCATTTTGTACACACTTTGTTCAAAGAGCCTCCTAGCACCTTCCCAAGACCCACATGTACCACTCCCATTTTCTCTCTTGGTTCTGGTGATTGACTCTCTTTATGTTCTTGGAAAGCTGCCCAGTATCCTAAAACCAGTATTGCTGCCTGGCTTTTACCAGGCTGTGCCCTCGACTAAAGTTGATCCCCTGCACTCATCTTTGGACTCTAGATTTCTATTACACGCACATCCCTTGTGCCAAATTATGCTGGCTTGTCTGGCCTTCCAAGTTTCACCTATTGCTATGCTTATCTGTCAGTTCAAGTCGCTCTATTCCAGCTCTATCCCACTTCCTTCTTTCTTTAGCCTGTGTCCCTCTCTTGGATCCCTGAAACATTTTGAGTACTAGCTACTGCTATGTCCTGCGCATGTGATTAAGAATGATACTTTTTCCCATGCTTGCAGCTGGGTAGTGATACTCCATACCCACCCAGGTAAAAATGTCTGGATCCAAATCTACCTTTCATAACAGATCTGATGTGCTATTCCAGACAGCTTTACTCCATGATATATTGCAGACTTTATGTAGGTTAACAAAGCATTATGGTGTCATTCTTGTGACAGCCTTACATTTTCATTATGATTTTTGTGTTTGAGGTCCTTTTTGTGACAGCCCTACATTTTCATTATGATTTTTGTGTTTGAGGTCCTTTTTGTGACAGTTTCTTTTAGATGAAAATGCTTTTCATGAAGCCCTTTTGGTACTTGGGAGCCTCACTGGAATGGATTTAGTACAAACTTGCCTTATTTCAAATTTATGTTCAATATTGAACAACATTGTTACCCATATTTAGGACAGTAGACAGGTAAAGGTTGCAGAATTTTTATGAAATATGAAGCAATATCCACTGTTATAATGAAGCACTACATAAAATTGTATAATACGTGAGTTTCTTATTCCTCAAATAGTCTAATTGATTGTTCATTGGGCTCACTCAGCCAAAAGTAGAGGGAAACTTTGTACAGACATCATTAGTTTTTCTCCATTTAGATATTAATCATGAAGAGCTCTGGCTCTTTAATTCTGTAATTTGTATATTTAATGGGCTGCTGCAGAATCTATGACAGTAATTAGCATAGCCTGAAAACTCATTAATACGCAACAACATGATTAATGCAGCATTAATGCAAACATGACTGAAGTTATTTGGGTTATGTAGTAAGAAGATTAAAGCTAAATTGTCCTGTTTGTTTTACCAGTGGTGAGTATAATAGAGTGGCAAAAAAATAAAATAAAAACAGGTATCAAATTAGCTGTTTAAAAAAAGAAAAAAAAACAGCAAAATTTAAATCAAGGTGATTTTATTTTTCCCTTAGGTCTAAAATTTGGGATATAAGTCATGTTCTTTACTTTTGTATTTATTCATTTATTCATAAATTTATCATTACTGAAGGAAAGTTCATTCAACCTTTTAGTTTAACATAGTTAACCTTTTAGCAGCTTTAACATAATATTATTAGTCTTACATTGGAAACAATTTTAAATTGTACTAATCTTTGACCAATACATTACACATTTCTGTTTTGAAACTAATATATACTATTGGCTATGCCAAATAATTAAAGGATTTGTTCCTACTTATTCAGAAGTTACATATTATGCCCTCTTCTCACTGTGTTCACCTCTCAAATATGTTCAAATACTTTATAAAATATTACCATAAAACTCATTTCTTTTAACAAAACTATCAAATATGACATGCTAAATACTGAAATAATCGATAATGTTTGGGGATGTAAAAGTATAGAAGATTTGCTTGTTCTTGCTGTCTCATGTAATCATATTGAAGTCCTCTCATTCTTACTTTTTTTTGGCTTTTCTTTTTTGAGATGGAGTCTCACTGTGTCGCCCAGACTGCAGTGCAGTGGTGCCATCTCGGCTCACTGCAATCTCTACTTCCCGGGTTCAAGCGATTCTCCTGCTCAGCTTCCTGAGTAGTTGGGACTACAGGTGCCCGCCACCATGCCCGGCTAATTTTTGTATTTTTAGTGGAGACAAGGCCGGGTGCGGTGGCTCGTGCCTGTGGTCCTAGCACTTTGGGAGGCTGAGGCGGGTGGATCATGAGGTCAGGAGTTCGAGACCAGCCTGGCCAAGATGGTGAAACCCCGTCTCTACTAACAATGCAAGAGATTAGCTGGGCGCTGTGGCGGGCGCCTGTAGTCCCAGCTACTCGGGAGGCTGAGGCAGGAGAATGGCGTGAACCCGAGAGGCGGAGCTTGCAGTGAGCTGAGATCCTGCCGTTGCACTCCAGCCTGGGTGACAGAGCGAGACTCCATTGCTAAATAAATAGTAGAGATGGGGTTTCACCGTGTTAGCCAGGCTGGCCTCAATCTCCTGACCTCAGATGATCCATCCACCTTGGCCTCCCAAATTGTTGGGATTACAGGCGTGAGCCACAGCGCCCAGCCATATTTTTTGCTATTTAGTATGACCTGCTTTAATAGCTGTCCTAAACTTTAAATGACTTATTTTTCAATCTTATAGTCAAATGTCAAGAGTCATTAATAATATCTCAAACAAAACTTGCATTTTAAGGTTAAGCAATCCTGGATGACTGAAAAAAATATGTATCTGCTTTTTTGTACTTATTTGATTCTAAATCCACATTAGAAAAATGTTTATGATTTTATTATTTTTCAATAAAAAAAATCAAGTGAATATCCACGAAGTGCCTGACTCTTGGCTAGGTGTTGAGGAGGAGAAGCAAATCCATCAATGTATGTGCACTTGGAAATAACCATTTGGGAGAAAAGAAGCTCCTTTCAGCCTAGGGATGTCTATAGATAGGAATGAAACTGCACCATAGAAAGAAAGCATATCAACATTGCCTGCTACCAACAGATGGCACTGTTAATGGTTTGTATCACAACTATATTTGTGGGACCAATAAATTTGCTAACATTCTCAGAAGGTAGTCTGTTTGTAATGAGAAGAGCCTCTGTTAATGCAATGAAATGATATACATGCTCAATTTTGTTTAATTATCTTGTCAAAATTTCAGGAAAAAAATTAAAAAAATTATTTATATGGGATATTTCATTTAATTAAAATACATCATCTTTTACCAAAATTAATATATATGAAATTAAATTGTAGTAGAACTTTAAAACAACATAGAGTTCCTATTGCTTTGAATAATTGGTCTTTATATTTTGTATTATATTATATGTTACATTGTTATATATACTGTATATATAGTGCTATATTATATATTATATACTGTAATATTAGAGTAGCTGATACTCACAAAGCTAAACAACTCAGTTCTACTGAAATATACCAGATTTTGTCTTATTTTTAAAAGGGAGGACCTAGAAGCAGAGAGAAAATGCATCAGTGGGTAAAATCATTTACCTCTAATGTTTTATTTCACCTCTATGGTTTTTAGTGTACTAGAGAGCTGTTTAATCAGACCATTACCAAATTGAATAAATGGCTACTTAGTGATTACTGAACTATTTAGTGATGGGGTTGGGGAGAACTCCTTTTTAAAAAAATAAGCCTTTTGGAATAGTTCATATAAGACCATCCTAATAAATAAAATGGAACAGAATGTGTTTGCCACATAATAGCTTAGTGATTTTTAATTTCTGTATTGTGATGAAACAACCAGCTTTTCTAGAATGTAGCCAGTCCTTTGTTTCTCAGAAGCTGTGCAGACTTGTGGCATTCAGTCCTAATGCTGCCATAACAGTGTTTCTAAACACTAGTTCAGAAATGAGACATTTTTGTTTAGTCTCTGGGCACAGCCAAGAGTTTAAGACTGTATGTGGAGAGAAACTTGCTTTTTTCTATGGATGTAATCCAGGGGATCTATTGAGGTCCTTAATGGGTGGCTGACAGGATGAACTGGGCATTCAATATTAAAGGGTGGTATCATAGTTAGCAAGGGGGTTACCCCAGCAGAGTTTGTAGATCAGGAATTGTTTAGAGTCTAGATGTTGGGAAAGTGAACAAGAAGCATGTTGACTAAAGATAAAAAAGAGAAACCAGGTATTGTCTTTTTAAACTCTGAGCTCTTGGAGTGGCAATCATGTCTTTTCCATATTAGTATCTCCAGTGATGAGCATTGTCTGTTGGAGACATTCAATATACATTTCTTGAATAGAGTAAGGACTTACTGGACTTTGACACAGAACTAAGGTTCTGTGTGATAGAGGACTGTGTGCTTATAAGAAGCTGGACTGTGTAGGTGAGGATGCTAAGGCTTCTATTCCCATAGAGAAGTCCTTGAGATGGCTCAAGCTGCTGGTTCCCTTTTTTCTTGGACTTTGCAGGTATTCAAGGTGGCTGTAGTTGAAGCTTTATGTTTTGTAATGGGTAAAAATAGTGCTGAAATATATAGCTCTTTGCTGTTTATACCAAATTGAGGGTCTCTCAGAACAAATACAGTGAACAGATTTTAATAATAGCTAATACTTACATAGGGCCAAATAGTTCTAAGTACTTTTCATGTATTTAACTCATTTAATCCTCCCAAAAGACTTGTGAAGGAAGAAACTATCATTGCCTGCTTATAGACGAGGATATTAGGTATAGAAAAGTTAAATGATTTGTCCAAAGTTACATATAAATTAAGTGCTGAAGCTAGTTTTTGAAAGCTTGGCTCTAGCATTTGTCTTTTAATCATTAAGCCAAACATCAAATTCCCCTTCCCACACTTTTTTTTTCACTTTTACCAAAGAAATATCTTAACAAAATGACTCCTTTGGAGGAGGAATACATGCATATATATATATATATATATATATATATATATATATCTGTGTATACATGAATATATATATATGTGTATACATGCATATATATATATCTATATGTCTGTGTATACATGCATATATATATATCTATATATATATCTGTGTATACATGCATATATATATCTGTGTGTATATATATCTGTGTATATATACACATATATATGTTTGTGTGTGTGTCTGTGTGTGTATGTGTGTCTGTGTTTCTGTGTGTGTATGAGGTCAGAGTGAGGACCAAGAAGCTATTCTTTCTCCAAAGTGGTTCATATATTATAAGTGACTTAATTGAGGGAAGATATAGTTGTTTTAGCTAAAACACTTAAAAGTTAATAAATAGGTGTGTCTACACAAAGGCAAACATTCCTCTAATTTCTAAACAGTTTTTACTTCTACTGAATTGAATGTGCCTAATATTTTAGTGTCCTGATGATGAAAGTATGAGGAATGAATTAATAACCAAGTTCAAATATGTGTATTGTTACCATGCAGATCTGTTAATACTTACTAATTCCCACATCAGTGTGAACTAAGGAAAATGAAATTAAGTTGCATTAAGAATGTGCTCAGTTATATATAAAGATTTACTTCCTGTAAGAGTGATTATATAATTATATGGTTTACTAAAATAGTTATGAGATTTTATTCTTTCATTCATTTGACATGCATTATTGGACTCTTAGTATTTTCAAACTATGTATTTGGAGATAAATATTGCAGTCTGACCATAATGATAGTTTAGGTATTCCTTGGCCTGGAAGGAGGACAATAGTTCATTTTATTAACATAGTCTTTGTCTGTGGAGAGCCTCCACAAGGCCATTTTAGTAAAATACTGGATCTTTACTAAACCATGGCTACCAAAGACAAGGTGTCATTCTAGGCAGCCAACAGACTTCTTGCCCTACTCCTGACAAGCAAAATAAAGTAGCTTGGGGTAAGAGAGGTAATGGCCATAAGTTTAGTCATTTTTGTAGTTATGCTAAATCAGCTTCCCTCAGGAGCACCTCCTTCCTTTCCTTTCTCTGTTTAAACGAGGGGGAGTATGATGTGACTATTCTAGCACATTCAAAATTAGATGTGTGATCAAGTATTGATCTGCAGGAAGTTCCTAATCCTGTCTGATGTTTTCTGTGTTAGCTTTTTTTTTTTCCTTTCGTCATAATGTTAGAATGTTAGCCATCTCCTTCATTTTGTTATTCCCTTGCTTTTTAAGGCAGGATTCTTCTGTACAAGAACCCTGGAGTGACCCTGATATTGTATTCAAAATGTAGCGTCAGAATCAGGAGTGGAGATTGTGAGTTCATCGTGAGTTAACAGTCTATTATTTAAAAGTCCAACAAGAAAAATGGTTTTGCTTTCATTCCATTTCTGGGACTCTAATTTTTTCCAATGGAGTCTGGCATAAATTATTGTATTGGTCCAATTGCTTGGGATCCACTGAGACTGTTACTAGGGAGGGCTTTGGTGTAAAACCCCCCTTTGGGGTTTTACTTTTAAAATTTTACTTTTAAAATTCTTTAAAGTCCTTTTGTGTCATAGAACACTTTCTACCATTATGGTTCACATGGACACCATTGAAATCATTCCAAGGTCAGGGTCACTCAGCAATTTTACTAATGCTTCAGCTTAGTGGAATTTTATTTTTCCCCCATAATGCTTGTTTTACAAAATAAAATACAGTATATTTTAGTAGATATTTTAAGATCAATTTGTGAAATTTATTTTATCAAAATAAATATAAATTTAATTTTATGAAGTATCTGTATGTTTATATATGTAAATGTGCAATTACAAATATGAAATATAATTTATATACATGTATCTATGCATGCACCTGGATCTTATTTGAGGTATAAAACATGAAACTAGAACTAATGTGTTTTACAAAAATATGTAAAAAGTTATTTTTTAATTAATGATAAAAATTCATTTTTATTAAAAGTGTTTTTATAACTACAATTAGTACTAACATTTTGCTTTAGCCTAAGCTTAAATGCTTTGTTGGCTAGAGTCACTTGTTAAAATACTAAAAATTTTACAAGGCATCAAGGTAAAATAGAAATTATTTCAAAAAACAAAAATGCATGCTGAATTTTCTCTTTTGCTTTATAAAACAAGCAAGTCCTTTATGTAGATTTCTACAATTCATAATTCAATTGCCATTAAATGGCACTCAATTTATATTTTAGACTATTATGATTTCAATTTGAGACACAATTGTTTTCCAAAATGAATTCAATGTGGGGTATATTTATGTAACAGATGAAATATATTTCATCTATTTTGGAATTGAATAAATTCAGTTTATTCAATTGTTTGGAATTGAATAAATATAGTATGTATAAAGGGAGGATGAAAATGTACAACTATTGGATGTTGATAGAAGCATTCTGATTAAGAAAAGCATTTTTATAATAAACTCAAGTATATTTTTATAATGTACTTTTTAATAATATACTCTGATTTTATTTTTTTATTTTTTTGACTTTATTTATTTATTTATTTTTTTATTTATTGTTATTATACTTTAGGTTTTAGGGTACATGTGCGCAATGTGCAGGTTGGTTACATATGTATACATGTGCCATGCTGGTGTGCTGCACCCACTAACTCATTATCTAGCATTAGGTATATCTCCCAATGCTATCCCTCCCCCCTCCCCCCACCCCACAACAGTCCCCAGAGTGTGATGTTCCCCTTCCTGTGTCCATGTGTTCTCATTGTTCAATTCCCACCTATGGGTGAGAATATGCAGTGTTTGGTTTTTTGTTCTCGTGATAGTTTACTGAGAATGATGATTTCCAATTTCATCCATGTCCCTACAAAGGACATGAACTCATCATTTTTTATGGCTGCGTAGTATTCCATGCTGTATATGTGCCACATTTTCTCAATCCAGTCTATCATTGTTGGACATTTGGGTTGGTTCCAAGTTTTTGCTGTTGTGAATAATGCCGCAATAAACATACGTGTGCATGTGTCTTTATAGCAGCATGATTTATAGTCCTTTGGGTATATACCCAGTAATGGGATGGCTGGGTCAAATGGAATTTCTAGTTCTAGATCCCTCAGGAATCGCCACACTGACTTCCACAAGGGTTGAACTAGTTTACAGTCCCACCAACAGTGTAAAAGTGTTCCTATTTCTCCACATCCTCTCCCGCACCTGTTGTTTCCTGACTTTTTAATGATTGCCATTCTAACTGGTGTGAGATGATATCTCATTGTGGTTTTGACTTGCATTTGTCTGATGGCCAGTGATGGTGAGCATTTTTTCATGTGTTTTTTGGCTGCATAAATGTCTTCTTTTGAGAAGTGTCTGTTCATGTCCTTCGCTCACTTTTTGTTGGGGTTGTTTGTTTTTTTCTTGTAAATTTGTTGGAGTTCATTGTAGATTCTCGATATTAGCCCTTTGTCAGATGAGTAGGTTGTGAAAATTTTCTCCCATTTTGTAGGTTGCCTGTTCACTCTGATGGTGGTTTCTTTTGCTATGCAGAAGCTCTTTAGTTTAATTAGATCCCATTTGTCAATTTTGGCTTTTGTTGCCATTGCTTTTGGTGTTTTAGACATGAAGTCCTTGCCCATGCCTATGTCCTGAATGGTAATGCCTAGGTTTTCTTCTAGGGTTTTTATGGTTTTAGATCTAACGTTTAAGTCTTTAATCCATCTTGAATTGATTTTTGTGTAAGGTATATGGAAGGGATCCAGTTTCAGCTTTCTACATATGGCTAGCCAGTTTTCCCAGCACCATTTATTAAATAGGGAATCCTTTCCCCATTGCTTGTTTTTCTCAGGTTTGTCAAAGATCAGATAGTTGTAGATATGTGGCGTTATTTCTGAGGGCTCTGTTCTGTTCCATTGATCTATATCTCTGTTTTGGTACCAGTACCATGCTGTTTTGGTTACTGTAGCCTTGTAGTATAGTTTGAAGTCAGGTAGCATGATGCCTCCAGCTTTGTTCTTTTGGCTTAGGATTGACTTGGCGATGCAGGCTCTTTTTTGGTTCCATATGAACTTTAAAGTAGTTTTTTCCAATTCTGTGAAGAAAGTCATTGGTAGCTTGATGGGGATGGCATTGAATCTGTAAATTACCTTGGTCAGTATGGCCATTTTCACGATATTGATTCTTCCTACCCATGAGCATGGAATGTTCTTCCATTTCTTTGTATCCTCTTTTATTTCCTTGAGCAGTGGTTTGTAGTTCTCCTTGAAGAGGTCCTTCACATCCCTTGTAAGTTGGATTCCTAGGTATTTTATTCTCTTTGAAGCAATTGTGAATGGGAGTTCACTCATGATTTGGCTCTCTGTTTGTCTGTTATTGGTGTATAAGAATGCTTGTGATTTTTGCACATTGATTTTGTATCCTGAGACTTTGCTGAAGTTGCTTATCAGCTTAAGGAGATTTTGGGCTGAGATGATGGGATTTTCTAGATATACAATCATGTCGTCTGCAAACAGGAACAATTTGACTTCCTCTTTTCCTAATTGAATATGCTTTATTTCCTTCTCCTGCCTAATTGCCCTGGCCAGAACTTCCAACACTATGTTGAACAGGAGTGGTGAGAGAGGGCATCCCTGTCTTGTGCCAGTTTTCAAAGGGAATGCTTCCAGTTTTTGCCCATTCAGTATGATACTGGCTGTGGGTTTGTCATAGATAGCTCTTATTATTTTGAGATGCATCCCATTAATACCTAATTTATTGAGAGTTTTTAGCATGAAGCGTTGTTGAATTTTGTCAAAGGCCTTTTCTGCATCTATTGAGATAATCATGTGTTTTTTGTCTTTGGTTCTGTTTATATGCTGGATTACATTTATTGATTTGCGTGTATTGAACCAGCCTTGCATTCCAGGGATGAAGCCCACTTGATCATGGTGGATAAGCTTTTTGATGTGCTGCTGGATTCGGTTTGCCAGTATTTTATTGAGGATTTTTGCATCAATGTTCATCAAGGATATTGGTCTAAAATTCTCTTTTTTGGTTGTTTCTCTGCCAGCCTTTGGTGTCAGGATGATGCTGGCCTCATAAAATGAGTTAGGGAGGATTCCCTCTTTTTCTATTGGTTGGAATAGTTTCAGAAGGAATGGTACCAGTTCCTCCTTGTACCTCTGGTAGAATTCGGCTGTGAATCCATCTGGTCCTGGACTTTTTTTGGTTGGTAAGCTATTGATTATTGCCACAATTTCAGCTCCTGTTATTGGTCTATTCAGAGATTCAACTTCTTCCTGGTTTAGTCTTGGGAAAGTGTATGGGGCAAGGAATTTATCCATTTCTTCTAGATTTTCTAGTTTATTTGCGTAGAGATGTTTGTAGTATTCTCTGATGGTAGTTTGTATTTCTGTGGGATCGGTGATGATATCCCCTTTATCATTTTTTATTGCATCTATTTGATTCTTCTCTCTTTTTTTCTTTATTAATCTTGCTAGCGGTCTATCAATTTTGTTGATCCTTTCAAAAAACCAGCTCCTGGATTCATTAATTTTTTGAAGGGTTTTTGTGTCTCTATTTCCTTCAGTTCTGCTCTGATTTTAGTTATGTAAAGACCATCGAGACTAGGAAGAGACTGCATCAACTAAGGAGCAAAATAGCCAGGTAACATCATCATGACAGGATCAAATTCACACATAAAAATATTAACTTTAAATGTAAATGGACTAAATGCTCCAATTAAAAGACACAGACTGGAAAATTGGATAAAGAGTCAAGACCCATCAGTGTGCTGTATTCAAGAAACCCATCTCACGTGCAGACACACACATAGGCTCAAAATAAAAGGATGGAGGAAGATCTACCAAGCAAATGGAAAACAAAAAAAGGCAGGGGTTGCAATCCTAGTCTCTGATAAAACAGACTTTAAACCAACAAAGATCAAAAGAGACAAAGAAGGCCATTACATAACGGTAAAGGGATCAATTCAACAAGAAGAGCTAACTATCCTAAATATATATGCACCCAATACAGGAGCACCCAGATTCATAAAGCAAGTCCTGAGTGACCTACAAAGAGACTTAGACTCCCACACATTAATAATGGGAGACTTTAACACTCCACTGTCAACATTAGACAGATCAACGAGACAGAAAGTCAACAAGGATACCCAGGAATTGAACTCAGCTCTGCAGCAAGCAGACCTAATAGACATCTACAGAACTCTCCACCCCAAATCAACAGAATATACGTCCTCTTCAGCACCACACCACACCTATTCCAAAACTGAACACATACTTGGAAGTAAAGCTCTCCTCAGTAAATGTAAAAGAACAGAAATTCTAACAAACTATCTCTCAGATCACAGTGCAATCAAGCTAGAACTCAGGATTAAGAATCTCACTCAAAACCGCTCAACTACATGGAAACTGAACAACCTGCTCCTGAATGACTACTGGGTACATAACGAAATGAAGGCAGAAATAAAGATGTTCTTTGAAACCAACGAGAACCAAGACACAGCATACCAGAATCTCTGGGATGCATTCAAAGCAGTGTGTAGAGGGAAATTTATAGCACTAAATGCCCACAAGAGAAAGCAGGAAAGATCCAAAATTGACACCCTAACATCACAATTAAAAGAACTAGAAAAGCAAGAGCAAACACATTCAAAAGCTAGCAGAAGGCAAGAAATATACTCTGATTTTAAAAGTCTCTTTTATAATGTACTTTTATCTAATTTTTCTTGAGAAATCTTGACCTTGTATTAACAATTGCATAAATATCTGGGTGCCCGGCACAGTGGCTCATGCCTGTAAGCCTAGCACTTTGGGAAGCTGAAGAGGGAGAATTGCTTAGTCCAAGAGTTCTAGACCAGCCTGGGCACTGTGGTAAGACCCTGTTTCTACAAAAAAGTGTTTTAAAAATTAGCTGGGTGTGATGGCACATGCTTGTAGTCCCAGCTACTCAGGAGGCTGAGGTGGGAGAATTGCTGAGGATTGTTTGAGTTCAGGAGGTCAATGATGCAGTGAGCTATGATCATGCCACTACACTGAAGCCTTACAACAGAGAAAGAACCTGTCTCAAACAAAACAAAACAAAACAAAACAAAAATAAATAAATATCTTGGTATGTAAGGGCAATTTGGGGTTGATAATTTGGAGAGGGATGGAAAGATACATAGATACCTATATCTACATAGATAGAGCTCTCCCTATACATACAAATACAGATATAAATAGATATCTATATGTAGATAGATATATATCTATGAAAATATACATCTAAATAACCATAGACATCTATTAATATCTATATATCTGTATCTATCTATACATTTTAACTTAAAACTTTATATACATGTAAGCCTATAGTTCTATATTTGTAGCCAAGTTTAAAAAGCTATTCATGGGAAGACCTGAGTTGTTCTTTTATGGCATCTGGTGGCATTTCATATTTGATATGTTGTTTGCTATAGGTGTTTGCATTGGTGAATCGTTCAACTGGAAATTTCATTTCTTCATGGTTTACCACTCACCTAAAATGTTTTCTTTCTGGATAATATCCCCTGACTGCTTTCTTTCTCTCTTAGCCTAAAGTTTCCTAAAAATTTAAAATGCATTGTAGTCAGCTTTACTTACCTTTCACAGAATAGCAACTCAAGAAGTGTATGCTAAGAGGAAGAATAAAATTATGTAAAAAATGAACTAGAAACATAGTTACCTAAGACAAAAATAATAAGTGGACAAACCAAGAGTAAACATTTTACTTAAGGGTTTAAAAATGATATCAGTTTTTACTAGTTGGGAACAATGAATAATGCTTATCACCTCCACTGTTATTTAGTGTTGTTCTAGATGATATAACCCATGTATAATGACAGAAAAAAGAATTATGGCTGTTGAAAAGGAATAGATGAAATTATCAACTTTTTCCAGGAAATAAGTTTATACCTAAAAAAAAATCAAAACCTATTATAAATAACAGAAGTACAATGAGATGGTTAGCTATAAATAAATACATAAAGGTAAATATTTTTCCATAATTCAGCAATAACAAATCTGAAAATGATCTGATTCTTAATATCAATGAAATATATAATAAGTACTATAGCTTAACAAGAAATGTACAGGATCTATTTAAGGAAAAGAGAAGAACTTATGATAATTATTTTAATATTAATACAAAAGAGTGAATGAGTTGATAGGTAGCTAAAAGCAGAATTTTAAAAATTTACTAAAAAAAGCAATTTTTTAAGTAAATTTATAAGTAAGAAAGAAAACTGGAATATATCCCTATCTTACTTTACATGTCAAAATAAATTACAAATTTTATATTTAATACTTTTTTTTTCCAGAAAATTAAATATAAAAATACAGAAAATGAACGGGAAAAATATAAGTAAGTTACAAATTCTGGGCTAGGAAGCCCAATTATAAAAAGCAAAGGGAGACACCATTATTGAAAAAAATTAGATTTTAAAACAAAAATAGACCCCCTTTTTACATTTAAAAATAGCATTTAAGAGCCAATTGTTAAAAAAAAGTAAATGACTGTAACATGTGACAGACAATGAAACAATACCCTTAATGTGGAAAAAATGCTTACAAATCAATAATAAGGATGCATAAATGACAAAAAAGTATCCAAATGAAGAACTATGGTGAAAGTTCAAAGTCACTGTTCGCCTTGGAAATACAAATTAAAACTAGAATAAGATTTCATTTTAAATCTATAGAATACTAGTTGGCGTCTTTCAGAAATGCCAGGCCAAACTATTCCTAATGCTAGAAATGTTTTGCCTGACAGTGGTTGAAAACTATGTATACCATATGGAAAGGAAATTACACAACTTGAGGAGTTTCTTGCCGTGAACTCAGAAATGTAAAGGCGGTTAGATGACAATTTCACTTCATTAATTTATAAATTCACACACTACTACAGATCGTAGAGATCATGCAATTCAGTATTTCCATTTAAGAGTAGGAACCTATGGGCTATTCTGCTCAGGAAGTGAGCACTATATCATGTATATGTATTTCATAAAGTATCTGGTGGATATTACTTTCTTGTTTTTTTTTTTTATCATTTGGAGGTTATAAAGCATGATCAGTCCTTATAAGGGTCACATTTAGACAGCTACTGATTTTAATTATTCCAAGGAAAGAATGGGGGATTATTTCAGAAGATGAAAGAAAACGTTCTTTGATCTAAAAGCAGAACTACCATTTGACCCAGCAATCCCATTACTGGGTATATATCCAGAAGAATATAAATCATTCTACCATAAGGACACATGCCCATGGGTGTCCACTGCAGCACTATTTACAATAGCAAAGACACAGAATTAACCTAAATGCCCATCAATGACAGACTAGATAAAGAAAATGTGGTACATATACAGCATGGGATACCATGCAGCCATGAAAAAGAACAAGATCATGTCTTTTGCAGGAACATAGAGCTGGAGGTCATTATCATTAGCAAACTAATGCAGGAACAGAAATCTAAATACTGCATGTTCTCACTTATAAGTGGGGGTTAAATAATGAGAACTTGTGAACACAGAGGAACAACAGACACTGGGGTCTATTTGAGGGTGAAGTGAGGGAGAAGGGGGAGGAGCAGAAAAGACAACTATTGGGTATTGGGCTTAATTCTTGTATAATGAAATCATCTGTTCATCGAACCCCCATGACACGAATTCATGTGTATGTAACAAACCTTCACATGTACCCCACAACCTAAAATAAAAGTTTTTATAAAACACATTTCTTTGTTTTATACAGATCAGAATGAAATCATTTCTCAACACTACTTTTAAATTAAAGCACAGTATTCTTGTTTTCTTCCTCAGATATTTCCCTACTTTTTAATCCTAATCTATAGTTCCATTGTAATTTTTAGAATGCTAATCTAATATTTATTGAATTCTTTTGTACTAAGCAACTGAAAAAAAATTTAATTTTCAAAAGGAAGAAAAAATACATGTTTAAATAATAAGATAACACAACTTTGGTATTCTAAGGAATGTTTGGGGATGCATTCCAGGGTGCTCATATTTTCAGGTTAGTTTTCAACTGCTATTTTGTCAAGTATAATCAATGGAGATTTTGTTATTCATGTATTTATAGAGCTGGTTAGCCATAAATAGTTTATGAATGGAGACATTTCTAGCACCACCTAATGGCAGTCAAGTAAAAAGAAAAAGTTTTTCTAATTTAGGAACTGTTTTGCATAATTTAAATTAAACTATATAGCCAGAGTTACTTCTATATGAAAATGAACTTTCACATTCTCTAATGCACTAACTAGGCACTGGAAATTCATCTCTGAGCAATTGATTGAGTAGGAATGAAGCCAAAGGGATATTTGATAATGAAACCAAGGGGTCTCTGCTGTCTTTATGTGTGCAAGAATAAGAAAACACCTAGCTAATAGAATAAATTAATTTTATGTGAAAATTTTCTTTTTAGTTTCAGAAGCCTATGCATACTAGATTTTCCCTAGTTTCCTGAGAAAAGTATATTTTGAGTATTGTACTGGCATATTTTATTTGTCTTGTTTTTCAGCACTTATTTTTACATCTTTGACCAATTTATTCCACTAGTTTAATAAAGCATTTTTTAAAGTTTCTGATAGTTTTTTTTTAAACTGAGTCATATCATTCTGATTATAATATTGGAATTTTCTGTTGAATATGAGTCAAAGAACATGCTTTAGATCCATAAGCTCTACTCATTTATTTCATGTGTTTCCTAGCAGGATTTGAAGAATGTGTTGTCTGTCATATCCCTAGGATTGAGATCAATGGATTTGGTTAATGTATCTGAAGGAGAAGGAGAACTTAGCGATAGCACCAGATTCTGACACCTTTCATCCTCGTCTCAACACTTTGGTTTGATACTTTATTCTATGATATAAACAGGGAATACTAGGCAGACTGCAGATACAGGTAGTTTTTGGGTTTTTTTTTTTCTGTTTTTTTTTTTTTTTTTTTTTTTTGAGATGGCGTCTCACTCTGTCACCCAGGCTAGAGTGCAGTGGCACGATCTCGGCTCACTGCAACCTCCAACCTCAGCCTCCAGGGTTCAAGTGATTCTCTTGCCTCAGCCTCCTGAGTAGCTGGGATTACAAGTGTTCCAACACGCCCAACTAATTTTTGTATTTTTGGTAGAGATGGGGTTTCACCATGTTGGCTAGGCTAGTCTCAAACTCCTGACCTAAAGTGATCTGCCTGCCTTGACCTCCCAAAGTGCTGGGATTACAAGCATGAGCCACCATGTCCGGCCAGGTACAGGTAGTTATAAAAATCAACAAGAAAGAAACAATCTGGTGGTGGTAGTAGTTTCAAGAAAGTGCTTTCTCTTCGACTGCAATTTCTTCCTTTCTATGAACATTTATTTATTGATGCCCTGTAATGCCCTTCTCTTCATTGTGCACCCACTGAATTTTAATTCATTCTTCACAGTCCTGCTCAACCATCACAGCTTCTGTGAACTTTTTCTGTATATCATTTTGCTCCCTTTTCAACAAAATTCATCACTTTTTTGCTATTTTATACCTGTAGATTACATATCCCTCTTGTACTGGGTCTTTATAATATTTTGTACTCATTTAGATACAAATACTTCTACTACTATAGGACGGGTTTCCCTTAAAATAAGTATTATGCCTTTCTTGTTTATCTTTATTATTCAGAGCAAACATGTATTTTGGTGAAAGCAAAGGCAAGTTAATGGAACTAATGTATCTTTAAGTTATTGTCTACTGTTTATTTTCTCTAGTTTTATGTTTTAATGTAGGCTGATGTTTTCATTTCTTCCTTTCATTAATCCATTTTTTTATTCCTGCTAAAAGTTATCTAGTATTTGTTGTTAGTTTTTTGTTTTGTTTTGTTTTAGAGACAGAGTCTCACTATGTCACTATCTTGCCCAGGCTGGACTCAAACTCCTTGGTTCAAGCCATCCTCCTGCCTTGGGCTCCCAAATAGCTGAGACTATAGGCATATGACACTGTGCCTGGCTGGGTTTTTGTTTTGTTTTGTTTTCTTTTCTTTTTGTTATTTTTAACATCATATGATACTTGATTGACTTTTCTAAACCCATGGATTAATATCTGTTTCTAAAGTAAAAAATTGTTAACCTTGTTATTGAAGGCTAGAAAGAGAAAATGTCTGGCTTAAAAGCTATCCTAAATTTTTGAAAAACTCTTATGAGAATATAATCATCTATATAAAGGGTACATTTGGAAAATACAGGTATATCTTTAAGTAAGAAAGATTCAGAATTTATGAGAAAAAATATTGAATATGTAGATGATTAGACAATAGAACAAATATGTAGATAAATACGTCAATTTTTACAAAACATAAAATAGCATTAAAAAGAGAAGAATTTATCACTGCTATCACTTATCACTGTTGCAGAGGTCCGATTAATGCAGTAAGAAATAGGAGTTTAAAAGTTGGACATAAATTGATCAGATAATTATTATTTTCTGATAATATTTCCTGTAAAATCCAAGATAATCCATTGAAAATATAGAACCAGTTGAACAATCTACAAATTGACTGGAGTCAAGAGAAATATATATAAAATAGTTGCATTCCTGT
Organism: Pongo abelii; assembly: GCF_028885655.2. Lineage (NCBI taxonomy): Eukaryota > Metazoa > Chordata > Mammalia > Primates > Hominidae > Pongo > Pongo abelii. The sequence continues at coordinate 33,334,848 of NC_071985.2, forward strand.
TCTCACAAAATTACTCATAAAATAATTAGAAATTTCTGTTTCAAATTGGGATGTAGAAGAGTGAGAAAGAACTTCACTTTCATGGTAACAACAAGAAAACCAGACTAAAGAAATATCTTTTTCTATGAGTCTATCAAGGAGCAAGCAATGCAGAAAACCCTGGCTGAACTGAATTTTAGGAAAAAATAAGTGCTTCATAGGTGATCAGAGTGCCGTGGCAGCTTCCATATCTGAGGCTAAACACTTGTTCAGACAGCGGAGGAGTATGCTACTGTAGATGGGGAGAATTTTTAAGGTCAAGGGGAAACCATCCACCCTTAGACAACAATGTAGCCTAGTAAGATGAAATTGGATCTAGAAGTCTAAATGCCAAAGCAAGTAGCTCAGCCCCAGTTTCCACTATTATCCTCCACACTTGAATTTTGCTAAGATAATGTCAGTTGAAGAGGCCCTAGAAGTGGATTCCTATGAAATCTTGCCATGATTGGATTCCAGAATTATGAAGAAATTTAATCCAAATATGAACCAAAAATATTTATAATCCCAGCCAAGTCCCCCACTAGCTCAAATATGGATAAGATCCAAAAGGTGGCATCACCAATGGTTGAAGGTTGAGCTAAACACAAGTGAACTAAATATAATTAAAGCCCAGCTTCAGTTCTACATAGTCAGTAGAAATATATCCACAGATTGCCAAATTACTGTAATTAGAAAGCAAAGAATTTAAAGCAAATATTGTAAACATTTAAAAAAATTTAAAGGTAAAATTCATATAATGGGTGAAAAGATAAAATATTTTAAGAGATAAATGATAGCTATAAGAAGAAATAAAATGGAAATTCTAGATCTGAAAAGTATAAATTTACAATAAAAACTTTATTGGATAAGTATACTAGCAAATTGGTCAGTGCAGAATAAAAGATTAATGAATTTAAACACATATCATTATGGAGTAACCAAAGAAAAATAAAGAGAAAAATAGGTTGAAAAAAATAAACAGATCGATAACATGTGGAATAATATCAGAAGATTTAACACACATGGAGATGTGGGTTCCAGGAAGAAGAAATAGGCAGAAAATATTTGAAGAAATAACTCTTGCTAAATATTCAAATTTGATGATGAAACAACCTAAAAATGCAAGACACTCAATGAATTCCAAGTAGAATAAATATAATATAACCACATATTATATACTCACAGTCTAATTACTCAAAAAAAAAGATTAGGAAATAAAAACCTTAAAATCAGCTAGAGAAAAGGAAAAAGACACTACATAGAAGAGAACAATGAAAGAAATGAAGGCTAACATTTCGTCAAAAATAATTGAGGCTAGAAGATAATAGAATATCTTTAGAAACTTTAAAACACCAATCTCAATTCTATATTCAGTGAATATATTATTTAAAAACAATTTGAAAGACATTTTTAGATTAAAAAAATGAGTTACTATATCATGAATAGTCTTGCATTACAAGAAGTGCTAAAAAAATTTTAGGCTAAAAAATACCAATAATAACTCAAATGTGAGGAAAGAATGAAGGAAAATGGAAATCAAAAATGTGAATAAACAGAAAATATTATTAAAAATTCTTTTGAAGACATTTGATTAGTGAAAATAAGGCATTTAAATATATTCTGCTGTTTACAAAATATATACAATTAAACTGTATGGAAAAATAGTACAAATAATTGGACAATGGTAAATGGAAGTAAGTTGCTGTAAGGATCTTATATGTGAAGTAGTATAATGTTAATTTGTGATAATACGTGAGTTAAGAATGCATATGATGATCCTTAGAGAGCCATTTTAAAAAGTCTGAAGTCTATCTAGGGAGATGAAAAAGGTAGCAAAATGGAATGTTAAGGTAACTCCTCTAATCCATAACAAGATAGGAAAGGCACAGCAAAGAAGCAAACAGCAAATGCGAAAAAAAAAAAAAAAGAAGAAGAAGAAAGCAAGAAAAGAGAGAATTCAAATAGCAAGATGGTAAAATTAAGTTCAAAACATATTAATAATTATGTTGAATATAAATGCACATAACACAACAATCAAAAAGGATAGATTATTAAACTGGCTAAATGAGCAAGACTCATAAAGTGTGTACAAGAAACACACTTTAAGTATAAAAATATAAAAAGCTTAAAAGTAAAAGGATGGAAAAAATAAACCTTGAAACATTTATCATAAGAAAATGGTAGTGGCGATATTTATATCAGCCAAAATAACCTTTAAGACCAGTAATATTACTAAATAGACATTTTATAATGATAGTCAATTGATTAAGAAGAAATTATCCTAAATGTGCTTATATGTAGTAACAGAGTTTCAAAATACATAAAGCAGAAGTTTACAAACTAAAGGACAAAATAGACAAATTCTCTCCTGTATTTCAAGATTTTTTTTTATTATTATTATTATTATTATTATTATTATTATTATTATACTTTAGGTTTTATGGTACATGTGCACAATGTGCAGGTAAGTTACATATGTATACATGTGCCATGCTGGTGCGCTGCACCCACCAACTCGTCATCTAGCATTAGGTATATCTCCCAATGCTATCCCTCCCCCCTCCCCCCACCCCACAACAGTCCCCAGAGTGTGATGTTCCCCTTCCTGTGTCCATGTGTTCTCATTGTTCAATTCCCACCTATGAGTGAGAATACACAGTGTTTGGTTTTTTGTTCTTGCGATAGTTTACTGAGAATGATGATTTCCAATTTCATCCATGTCCCTACAAAGGACGTGAACTCATCATTTTTTATGGCTGCATAGTATTCCATGGTGTATATGTGCCACATTTTCTTAATCCAGTCTATTATTTCAAGATTTTTAAATGACTTTCTTAGTATTTAATAAAAGAAGTTGATAAAAATCTATAAAAATACAGAAAAATCAAACACACTATCAACAAACTTCAGTGACAGTTATTGTACATTCTATACAAAACTGGAAAATAGCTATTGTTTTTCAGACGTACATGGAAAGTATGTACATTTGAAAGTATGTACACTACAAATATTCTACAGCTAATATGCTGGGCCATAAAAGAATCTTAATATATTTCAAAAGTTGAAGTCAGAGTATATTCTCTGTTTATATAGAATTAAATTAGAAATCAATCTGAAAATGCTATCTGGAAATTTTCTAAATACTTCATATTAAACAACACATTTCTAAATGCCCTACCAATTAAGAAAAAGGGAATTTTTTAACAATTAAAAAATAAAGTATAACATGAGCTTTTTGGAATGCACCTCAAGTAATGCCTGGAGAGAAATGTATAGGTTAAATGGTTATCTTAGCAGAAAAATATCCAAGCTTTCCCAAGCTTCCTCTTAAAACAGGCAAAAAAGAACAAACTAAGACCAAAGTAATAAGAAATAAAAAAAAATTAAGACAAAATTGGATATCAATGAAATAGAAACAGAAAGCAATGCCCAGAATTGGTTTGCAAGAATGATGGGTTTTGGGGAGTGGAGATTGGTAAGGGGAGAGAAGGAGGGGGAGAGAGAAAAGGAGAGGAAGAGAGAGAAAAATATATTTTGGATTAATTTTAAAAATCTATCAATATGATTTACCACATTAATAGAGGAAATAGTATAGCAAAATATCATATTATCTCAAGAGAGCTGAAAAACATTTCACAAAATTTTATACCTACTCGTAATGAAAACTTTCAGCAAACTAAGAATAGGAGATAAAGGATCACCACAAATATTCTACATTATATATATATATATATGTATACATATATGAAATGTATGCTACAAATATTCTACAGCTAATATGCTGGGCCATAAAACAGGCAAAATATATATATAATATATATTTAATATATATTTATTATATATACTTATATATACTTAATATATTTATATATATTTTATATATATATTTATACATATTATATATTTATATATTTTATATATATTTTTATATTTTATATATATTTATATATTATATATATATATTTTATATATTTTATATATATTTATATATATTTATATATTTTATCTATATATTTATATATATTTTATATATATTTATATATTATATATATTTTTATATATTTTATATATATATATATATATATATAAAAGTGAAATGGTGCATGTTTTGCTCTTAAGATAGGGATCAAGTTTTCGTTCAAACTTTACCAGTAGTTCTAGCCACTGCTAAAACAATACGATAATATAAAAGTCATAAATATTGAAAAGGAAAAGAAAATGTATTTGTCATCGACATAATTTTGTATATAAATGCTTTAAACAATCTTTGAAAAAGTGTTAAAACTAATAAATGAACTTAGAAAGATTGCAGAATACAACATTAATATAAATAAAATTAATTGTATGTACAAGCAATAAACAATTTAAACAAATAAAGTTGGATTTAAAAGAATATTCAAAATATAGCACTTAAATTTAACAAAATAAATGAAAATATTTGTATAGCCAAAGCTATAAAACATAACTTAGAAAAATCAATGTAAACCTAAATAGATGAAGATTTATCATGTTTGTGGATGAAAAACAAAATATTGTTAAAATAGCCATTTTCCTGAAGTCATTTTATTCATTTAATGTAATTCCAATCAAAATTCCAGAAAGCTTTTTTGAAGAAATTTCCAAGTTGATTCTACAAGTTGAAAGACCTAGAATATCCAAAATACTGTTGAATAAAGTATTTTAAAAATGGCCGACTTAGCCATCTTATTTCAAGATTTAAAATAAAGCTATAATAATTAAGACTTCATAGTATTTGTGTAAGTACTGGCAAATTAATCAGAAATAGACTCAGACTTCCAATGTCAATTAAAATTTGATAGAGCTAAGGCAATTCAATGGGGAGAGTACAATCTTTTCAACAAATAGTACTGTATAGTGTGTAGGAGTCAAAAAAATAATAAAGCTTGACCCCTATCTCACATCATGCATGCGATTTAATTTGAGATGGTTTCATAGACCTGATAAATAAAAGCTGAAATGATAAAGCTTCTAGAAGAAAAATGAGAAAATATCTTGATCATCTTGGTGTTGGCAAAGATTTCTCAGACAAGGTACAAACAAAGCACTAACCATTAAAAAACGATAAATTCAACTTCATCAAAAATATTAAGAAAATGAAAAGGTAAGTCAAAGACCGTATTAGGCTAGGTGTATGTTTAACTTAGAAAATGCCAAGCAGTTTTCCAAAATGATTGTTTAATTTTGCCTTTACATTAGCAATGTATGAGATTTTCCATTGCATCACCTGTTCAGCAGATTTTGGTGTTTTTAATTTTAGCCATTCTAGTGAGTATGGAGATGTGTCTCATTGTAGTTTTAATTTGCAGTTCCTGGATGAATGACGACACTGAACATCTTTCTTGTGAGCCTTGGTTATTTGCATATCAGAATTTTTAGTCAAGTGATTGTTGAGACGTTTTGCTCATTTTCCATTGGGTTGCTTGGCTTTTTATTAATAGAGTTGTAGGATTTTTTAATATATTCTACATGTCAATTCTAAGAACTTAAATTTCTGATAAAAGATTGAAAAATCTATAGTAACCTTTTAGCAGCTTTTTCATTCATACTAGGGACTTGTATTACAGGTTCCTTCTCTTGATTTGGATTTTGGAAGGCAAAATTTCCATCAGCTGAAATGTATTAGTTCTTGATTTCTTTTTGTTCTTACAATAGCTTTGTATGGCTATTACCTGACAATTTCCAATGATTTTGAAATGTCTTACATTTTCCTGTACCTGCAATAACAAAGTTAAGTTGACTGGGATAAAGGCTTTTGGACGGCTTTTTATGTTTCTTAGTTCAAGAGAGACACATTTGGTTTTTGAAAAATGTTTGTGTTGAAGTCTAACATACATACAGAAAAGTGCAAAGAGTAGCAGTGTACAGGTTGCCCCATTTTTATAACCTGGACAGCCCTGTGTACCCAGCACCCACAGTACAAAATAGAACACTACTGGGCCCCCAGTGGGCCTGCCTTGTGCCCTTTGTAAATCCAAGCCAGGATTACCTCTATCCTGACTTCTAACATCGTACATGGATTTTTGTCTGGTTTTGAACTTGATATAAATGGGATCATACAGTATATATTCCTGTGTTCTTAGTGTCTCTTACACAATCCATGTTTGTGCGATTCATGTATATAGCTGTTCATTCTCATTGCTATATCTGTTGTTTGTACAGTTGAGTGACACGTGTATATGTCTCAGTTTGAAGGTGTAATGAAAGGTCTTGCTGTAAACATACTTGTATATCTTTTGACACTATGCATTTGGGTGGGGCTGGATATAGATCCAGGAGTAGAATGGCTGGATAAAAAGATACACATATCAAAAGATACAAGGATAACTTTTTTGTTTGTTTGTTTGTTTTTGAGACGGAATCTCGTTCTGTCGCCCAGGCTGGAGTGCAGTGGCGCAATCTCCACTCACTGCAAGCTCTGCCTTCCGGGTTCTCGCCATTCTCCTGGCTCAGCCTCCCGAGTAGCTGGGACTACAGGCGCCCGCCACCACGCCCGGCTAATTTTTTTGTACTTTTAGTAGAGACGAGGTTTCACCGTGTTATCCAGGATGGTCTCGTTCTCCTGACCTCGTGATCCACCCGCCTCGGCCTCCCAAAGTGCTGGGATTACAGGCGTGAGCCACTGTGCCCGGCCCACAAGTATAACTTGATAAATACTGTCAGTTTTTAAAAGAGGTTGTACGCTCCAGCTAGTAGTTTATGAATGTTGCATGTATAGATATTATTACATTATATATTCTAATTTAACATTTTACTTTTTAATTTAATATTATATATAAAAATATATGTAATATATACGTGTGTGTATGTGTATATACACACATGTACAGTAGTTGCACATATTTGGCTACACTTCGTGTTTCCTTTTCATTTTAGCCATTCTAATGGATATTTAGTGGTATTGCATTTCATTTTGCATTTCTCAGATGAGTAATGATACAGACCATCTTTTTCATATTTTTTTTTCTGGCTATGTATCTTGGTATCAGATATACATATTGCAAATATCTTCTTTCACTATGTCATTTGTCTTTTCATTCTCTTATTCATACCTTTTGGTAGCCAAAAGTTGTTAATTCTAACATGGTCTAATTTATCAACTTTTCCCTTTATGTTATAGCTTCACATTTATTGTTTAAGAATTCTTTGCCTAATCCATGGCCCCGAAAGTGTATGATTTTTATGATTAAATTTTAAAGTTGTAAACTCTCTTACCTGAAAGTTAAATATTTCCATGTAGAACTTGGATTTTTCATATATTTAGAATTTTAGGCCATGGATGTAAGTTTATTTTACACATCTCATGTATACCATTTGTACAAAGTATGTGTTCCTTAAATATTTCCTGAATGAATGAATATAGAGATGCATGAAATGCTCTATTATTTAAACACTAGAAACCAAAACACTGAACTTTAGAACATTTCCTGTCTCATTTTTTGAAAATCAAAGTCTAAATTTCAGAAAGTGAGAAAAGTATAATTTTCACTTGTCTGCCCATTTTAGTCAGTGTTTCAGCTTAACACAAACATTAAAAGCAAAAATATTTTGGCACTGCTGGGCTCTGATCCACAGCTCTTCTTATTCCTGGGCCCGGGATGAAAACACATTCATGAGGCAGAGAGGAAGACAAGTTCAACTACACAGCTGTATTAAAATTTCTGCTCTCCTGCGCACACCACATGTCCACTTTCATTTCTTTGGCCAACACAAGTCATATCACTAAGCCTAAGTCAATAGTTGGGAATCTGTAAGTACATAATCTTCTTATAGGAAAAGAGAGTGTTAATAATGTTGAATAGTTATGCATGTTACCATTCTGTCTTACGGTAGTAGTCAGTAATATTTTCTTTAAAATGTTTTATATGTTAATCAAAATGTTATGTTTATATTTAAATGTATTCTTTTTTATTTAGTTCATTTAAAGAATTGATTACATGATTTCAGCATTTGGCTCAAAAGATAGAATTTATCTATATCTATGGCAATAATTAATTGTCAAGAATATGATGTTTCAGTGAACGTGTGCATTTTTAATTTTGTCATAGATTTTGCACAAAAGACCATCATTCATTATTTATTTTGGCAATGTAAAGAGAAAAATGAGAAGATTAAATTATTTGGAAAACGCTGTGGGAAAGTCTCACATACACCATCAAATCCAATTGCCTTTTTTTATACTATAGCTTCCCTTCTTAAGAAATTTTCCTTGATCTGTGTAAAATATTATATTTTAGTTGCACTAGCAGTGCATTTTCTCATATAAGCATAAAACTTGAAAATTAAATAATATATTTTAGAAAAACACATGAATTTACATATTTCTTAAATAGTGCATAATTTTTATGAAATTCTCAAGTATATCTTGTCTAAATATTCCTGTAATTCTTACTGATTTATTTTCATTCATCAGATTTCTCTTGAATTAAAGACAAGCAGTTGTCTTCCCAGATTGAGCAATTATTGATATCTTCCAACACCCAATTCCTTGTTTTTATTCTCCTCTCTACTGCCACATAGATGACTCCAACACACTGGTAGAGAGTTTTGCTCTCTTCATGTTCCAAATTGTAGCTATTTTTGTGAAATAACCTCAAGCTGTGTAATTTTATAGGAATAGGTTTTATTATAATATATGATACCAAATATCACATAAAAAATGGTGACAGAAAGATAAGATTTCTCAAGTAGAGTTACTCTGAACCATAAGGAGAGAAGCTTAAGAGAAGAAAAGAGTTGGTAGAAATATAATTGTTCTCTGCCCAGGTTGTAGACCAGACTTTACGTCTATGTTTCTGCTGGTAGATGCTTCCTTTTATCTACCTGGTCTACCCTAATAATTAATTTCTATGTCTCCCATTTCTTTCTCTATCAGATTTTTCTAATTTGTGTTCTGTACCCACCTTCTACTCACTCATTTCCTCAGTCCTTATCACCCAGCAGTCAAGAGTCCGTCCATTCTACTCAACTGAAAAAGATTATGTCATTACCAGCTCCATAAGCTTTTCTTCAGTTCTAATTATTCTGGACCTATTGGAAGTGTTTACACAGTTAACTAACCTTACCTCCTTAAAGTTCCTTCCTGTATAGGCTTCCATTTTACAATATTATCTTGATGTAACTTTATTCTTGCCCTTGTTTTTTTCTTTTCTTAAATGTGGACATTTCCATTAAAGGCTCTTGTTCTTTCTCTACAATCTGTCTCTTAGACATGGCTTTTGATAGGTGATTGCCAATTTATTTTCCTAGCACCGTCTTCTCTTCTAAGATTTAGTTTCTCATTTCCAAATGGCAGACAGAGTTTTCTGCATCATAAGTTCAGTATGCCTAAAACTAAAGATAATTCCTAACCCCAGATTTCCTTCCTTATCTGACATTTCTATTTCTGTTATTAATACCCCATTTTCCTCAATAATTGGTGAAAAGAATGGACCATTTTGCCCCACACCATCACCTCATATCATTATGTGCCTTTCCTGATATGTATAGAGTTTATCCTTTCAATTATTAATTCACTTACTTGTCTGTCCTTGTCTTATTCTCCCAAAGCACAGCACTCACCTCTTTTCTGTGTAGCTAAGTTATGTCTCGTCTCTACATTTCATCATCAATTTTGTTGCCTTAGTCTCAATTTTGAAAATTCTATTCCTGCTCTCCACTCAAATTTTAATTTCTTCCATTAATTGATGGGATAAGTTCCAAATGGGTGGCTCAATCATTTCAGTGCACTTGTTAGGGGAGATGAGAGAGAACAATACATCTACTAGCAGGAGTCCAAGTGTGTTTGACTACTGAAAAGCAATTTGTTGGGGCAAACAATTCTATTCTGTGGAGTGGAAGAGTTGCCAGGAAGGACTGCATCCTGAATCTGACAGCAAGAACACAACATTCAAGCAGGCCAGAGTAAGAGAAGAAGAGAGTGTGTAACAATGAGATATAAAAATCACTAAGACAAGTTTGTTGAAAATGGCCAAGAGCATAAAACATAGAAGACGGAGATGCAGAAGTCAAGAAGGCCAGGATAAATTTGATTTGCCTTCTTGGAAAGTCTAAAGCTTGTATCCTAAAGTTAACCTTTGCTGTGACTAAAGGAATGGTACTCTAAAAATAACTTAGAACACAGCATTCTTTTTCATCTTTGTCTTTTATACAAACTTCTCAAGCCAGATTGTACAGATGTGGTCTCACCTATTTCTCCAGATTTATCTAACTCCCTCCCTCACAACCAGCCTTCCTCAAACTTTCCATACCTCTGGGCCTTTGTACAATTCCTGCCAAATCCTTCATATTCTCTGAAAACAAGCTGAAGTATTATATTCTCTAAAACTGTCCTCAACTTCTTTTAATCAGGTATTTTGTATGTATCCCTATACCATTTATCACATCACATTACATTTTTTTTAATTGTCTTTTTTCTCAACTAGAACTCAATGTCAGTTACGGGCTTATTAGTTTTTCTTCTTTGCTGTGTAGCAGAGTACTATTCAACAAATTTTAGTGTTCCACAGATGTATGTTGAAAAAATGACAGTCCAGTGTTCACCAAATGATATCTGCTTTCCTGCCTTCAAATCCTAGCTAAAGTTTTTCTTTTAAGACATGGTTTCTGGAGTAGTTGCTGTCTATTGAACCTGAGTTAACCACCACCCACCTATGTAGGACTTTTGGTTACCAGCCCAGCCTGAAGGAAGATCTCCTTCCTTTAATTTTTTATTATCCTGGCTGACTGTATTTTTACTCAAATCAGTATTCATTCATTATTCACTATTTTGTTCTTGAGATGTTATTTGATTTTCATATATGGTCTTGAGCTCTTATTTGATTCTCACAGGATAATTTGTTAAAACTTATACATTTAATATTTTCAACTAAACTGGAAATTCTTTGAAAACAGAGGTCGTGTCTCTTACCAGTTTTAATACATTAAGCAAAAAGTCTTACATGGGGCAAGAGCTCCATAGTATGTGCTGAGTACGTGGGATACTGAGTAGAGTGGAGATGGGGCCGTGTAATGGTAGGACTGGAGATGGGGACATGCAATGGTAGGGGGGAGGGATCATTCACAGGACTGGAGATGGGGACATGTAATGGTAGGGGGAAGGCATCATTCACAGGACTGGAGATGGGGACATGTAATGGTAGGGGAAGGCATCATTCACAGGACTGGAGATGGGGACATGTAATGGTAGGGGGAGGCATCATTCACAGGACTGGAGATGGGAACATGTAATGGTAGGAGGAAGGCATCATTCACAGGACTGGAGATGGGGACATGTAATGGTAGGGGGAAGGCATCATTCACAGGACTAGAGATGGGGACATGTAATGGTAGGGGGAGGCATCATTCACAGGACTGGAGATGGGGACATGTAATGGTAGGGGGGAGGCATCATTCATAGGACTGGAGATGGGGACATGTAATGGTAGGAGGAAGGCATCATTCACAGGACTGGAGATGGGGACATGTAATGGTAGGAGGAAGGCATCATTCACAGGACTGGAGATGGGGACATGTAATGGTAGGGGGGAGGGATCATTCATAGGACTGGAGATGGGGACATGTAATGGTAGGGGGAAGGCATCATTCACAGGACTGGAGATGGGGACGTGTAATGGTAGGAGGAAGGCATCATTCACAGGACTGGAGATGGGGACGTGTAATGGTAGGGGGGAGGGATCATTCATAGGACTGGAGATGGGGACATGTAATGGTACCGGGGAGGCATCATTCACAGGGCTGGAGATGGGGACATGTAATGGTAGGAGGAAGGCATCATTCACAGGACTGGAGATGGGGACATGTAATGGTACCGGGGAGGCATCATTCACAGGACTGGAGATGGGGACATGTAATGGTAGGGGGAAGGCATCATTCACAGGACTGGAGATGGGGACATGTAATGGTAGGAGGAAGGCATCATTCACAGGACTGGAGATGGGGACATGTAATGGTAGGAGGAAGGCATCATTCACAGGACTGGAGATGGGGACATGTAATGGTAGGGGCGAGGGATCATTCATAGGACTGGAGATGGGGACATGTAATGGTACCGGGGAGGCATCATTCACAGGACTGGAGATGGGGACATGTAATGGTAGGAGGAAGGCATCATTCACAGGACTGGAGATGGGGACATGTAATGGTAGGGGGGAGGGATCATTCATAGGACTGGAGATGGGGACATGTAATGGTACCGGGGAGGCATCATTCACAGGACTGGAGATGGGGACATGTAATGGTAGGGGGGAGGGATCATTCACAGGACTGGAGATGGGGACATGTAATGGTAGGAGGAGGGCATCATTCACAGGACTGGAGATGGGGACATGTAATGGTAGGAGGAAGGCATCATTCACAGGACTGGAGATGGGGACATGTAATGGTAGGGGCGAGGGATCATTCATAGGACTGGAGATGGGGACATGTAATGGTACCGGGGAGGCATCATTCACAGGACTGGAGATGGGGACATGTAATGGTAGGAGGAAGGCATCATTCACAGGACTGGAGATGGGGACATGTAATGGTAGTGGGGAGGGATCATTCATAGGACTGGAGATGGGGACATGTAATGGTACCGGGGAGGCATCATTCACAGGGCTGGAGATGGGGACATGTAATGGTAGGGGGAAGGCATCATTCATGGGGCTGTTGCATATTGCCTCTGCTCCCTAAGCTGTGGAAATTTCTATGAGAAAAGAGCATTGTATATCCTATGCTATGCAGGGCTAGTATGTGCTCTAAAGGGTCAGTAAAGATCCCAAAATTCTGAAGGCTGCAAACCATTTGGTTATAGGATGGTGTTTCAGGAAATTACCTCTATAGGCCACTTCATGGCAGGTCTTTCCAATATTAACTTCTATTACTGAACCGATTCTTTAAACTTCATAAATATTTTAAGCAAGACCCTCTGTGTTTCTTTCACTCATGTCAAAAACCCATTTATTTTTATGACTCTCTGATAATGTTTTCACATTGATACCCTGAGTATCCAATTTTGGGTTGACAATATGTCTTTTTAGGCTGATGAGTTTTGCATAAATTTAAACTTCATTATATATTGATTAGCAGGAACACGGGCATAAGATTCCAAGCACTGAATGGCATTTAAAATGGGATATATTTAAAACCAAATGGCCTAGACCATGCGAGTATATTGCTGTGTATAATTTCCTGACTGTACTCACTACATCATAAATAATAATGAAAGTAAATGTACATTTATCAGAAAGAATCAACAAAACCCCAGCACTGATTTGTTGATCACACTTGTCTTACCAGGCATTAAGGCCAGCTTTCGAACAAAAGTGCCTGAAGGTTTGATTGTCTTTGCAGCATCACCTGGCAATCAGGAAGAGTATTTTGCACTTCAGTTGAAGAAGGGACGTCTTTATTTTCTTTTTGATCCTCAGGTAAATGAGAAATCATAAAATTTAATATTTTTAAGAATTTAGTAGGTGCCTGGTACTGAGGTAAATGCTTCTGTTTTCACACTGAATCTTCATTCAAACCTTGTAAGGTAAGTACTACTATTATCCCCATTTTGCCAATCAAGAAAATGAAACTTACAAAAGTAATGTGACTTACCCTCAGCTAAAATAGCAGAGCTAACTTTTAAACCATCATGGTCCGACTGAGAATCGATGTGCTTAACAACCAAAATGCCCCCTTATAATGAAGATTAAAACTTTTAAATAAATTTAAAGAGATCTATTTTTATTTTTCTTAATAGCAAAAAAATCATGTTCCCTTTTCTTCCTTCCCTGTCTTTCTTTTTCCATTGTTTCACCAGCAAATATTTAAGTGGCTGTCGGGTACTATTGTACTGGGCGTTGCAGACTACCATAGTTTTAAAGTTAAATATGACCACGCCCCTGTGAAACAATCTGCAAAGGATACAGTAAAATAACCAATTTAAAATGTTTATAAATTGTGTCAACATAAAGATTTAGGATGCTATGTATTATAGGAATGTAAAATAAAGAAATAAATTGTTATCTGATTTGTCAATTCTCTCTGGAAATGTGATATTTAACTGAGATACAAATCAATGAAGAAAAGTTGGTCAGGACAAGAGCATATGTCTGTATTTGAGGGTGTATATTTCAGGTGGGGCAGTACAGGGGAGATACTGATCTCCACCTGGGAAGGTGCTGAGCATAAAGTTTCCAGGCAAAGTGAGCAGCAAATATTAAGGAAATGGCAAATATGAAGTGCCTGAGGTGGACGAGAACATGGCACATTCAGTACACTGAGATGAATCTCTTATGGCTGGGAACAGAGACAAAGGGAAAGGTGGTAGATTAAAAAGCTGGGTAGAAACCAAGTCATTTAAGGCCTTGTAAGCAAATGTGAGGATCTGAATTTTTCCTAAGGGCAGTGGGAAAGCACTGAACGGTTGTCTTCACTTGAGTTGAACAAATATCAGTGAGCATTTGATATTAGGTATTGTATTAGGCATGTGAGTAGTTGAGAAATGAGTAAGACTAAGTAAAATATATTAGCTTTCCATTTTCTCAGTTCTTCAACTTAAAACTGATGATCTAAATCACACATTATGCTTACCAAATAAATGTTTTACATTTTATTGGTAAAGCAGACACAACGTTCACCCGCTGTATCCAGGTTGCGTCTAGGATCATGGACTGAGTGATCTGACTGAGGATCTCAGCCTCATGTACCCTGGAGATCCATTGACCTTAGAGAGAAACGGCAGGGCCTATTGTACCAAGTGTATCTGAGGACCCTGCCAGACTCAAAAAAGGCCAAGGTCCTCCTGCTTTATGAAGCTGGGAGAGCCACACAGTGGCCACTCGAAGGACCAGGGACAGAAAGGCTCCCTCCTCATGACTTGACAAGGGTCTGCTAACTCCCTGACCGGTGCACAGTAGGTCCTCAGACACAAAGATTTCTGAGTGTCCCCTAGTAACGCAGCTTCTTAAAGGATGCCAGCAGGTGGGCATTGAGTAAGCAAAAGGAAATAGCATCACACCTAAGCAGATCCTGCAGCCAGAGGGAAAGGAAGAAGCAGCAGCTATCACAGAAGGCAAGACAGATGGCAACTGAAAAAAATAAAATTAAATTTAAAAAAAATCAGCTGAAGTTGATTCAATTACATAATGGAAAATATTATTTTTTATTTGAAAACTTTAAGTAGATTAATTAGAGGAGAGACACTTTGAGCCTCAGATTAGTAGGTCAGAGGATTAAGTTGAAGAAATCTCTCAAAATACATAAAAATGTGACAAAAACAAGAAAGATAGGTACTACTACTGTCGCTAAGAAGTGAATCAGAAGGAGAACAAAAAGCACATGCTCAAGAAAAAGAGGGATAACATAAAATGATGAAACAAAAAATAGGAGAGAATATCTGATTTAAGAGGGAATTTAGTATAAATCCATTGAAAAGACTCATCAATTTCCTGTCAAGATTAAGGAAAGCTAATACTTCTATGAGACCTCTTTGTGCCAGGCATTATTCTAAGTGGTCTCTCTATACATCAATTTGTACACTTACATACACACATATGCCTATACACACACACACACACACCTACACACGCACATAAACTCATTTGAACTTTTCAACAACTCTGTGAGGTAGATACTCTTAATATTCCCATTTTACAGGTGAGGAATCTGGGTCGCAGGTAAGTTCATTTTCCCCAAGTCACAACACTAATAAGTGACCAAGCCAGGTTATAAACACAAGCAATGGAGCTCCAAAGATCATGATTTTCGCTACAATGCTATACTGCTTTTGAACATGAAAGAAAGATGGTTGTTGATATCCATAAATTCAGAAAAAAAATTCATCTCTACACCAGGTTGGAAAGAAATATTTCAGTAAGTAATCTAGCCAAAAGGAAAAATAACAGAGTCAGAAATATAAAAAGAAGAAGCATCAGTGAACAATAAATCTAGCAATATTAAGATATGCCTAAATATTTAATGATAGAGTGAATAGAACTCTGTTTTACAGTGCCAAATAAGAATCTTTGAAATAGAAGAGAAGTATAGCAAGGGCAAGAAAAAAACCGTGAATAATCATTTGTTGCTAAAATTAGTAAAAATTGAAGGAGAGGAAAGATGAGTGAATTAAAAGTTCTGAAGATACCAGCTTAGTGGCGGAGTGTGGGTGGAATAAGAGAATAGATTATACTGACGTTTTGTTTTCACAAAATAAATAGGGCAAATGTTTGATTTTAAATGTTATAGAAAAATAAGTTACTACTAATAAAAAGTGTTCTTCAGGACATCCAAATTAACAAAGTTAAAAAAGAGAGCAAATGCTAAGTTAAAAAATCAACAAAAATCAGAAAAAGAAAGGGGAGAGTACAGTAAAATAGAAGACTGTCAATGAGAAAGAAAAATCTGGCTCTGCTTTTTCCCCTTCAACCTGTTAGTATCTGGAGATATTTAAGAAGAAGCCAGATGGAAAAAAACTAATCACAGGACCACTTATTTATAGAGCTTTAAAGTATACAAAGTGAGTTCCTGTTAATGATCTCATTTCATTCTTGAAGTAGCCCCTTGAGGTTGATTTTGTTTTCATCCCTGCTTTAGATGAAGTGGCTTAACTAGGGTCATAGAGTGGTTTAGGGATAGAACTAGCACTGAATCCAATTATTTGAATAGCACTGAATTATTTCATTCAATGAAACTTTGCTAAGAATTTATTGGACTTCACAGCTATGCACTGGGAACACAGAAATGAAGAGAATGACACGCATTGGAATTCTGGCCATTGGTTGTTCATCACAGATTTTGAGTATTTGTAGCCACCCCTCTACCAAACATGGGACAGTCATTGGAGAATTAATCCAAAAATGATTTCCCCAAATCTGAAGCATGACTGCTGTCTTTTTTGACATGTGGTGTTGCTATTTCTAAAGGATGCGATACCTTAAGACTCTGTAGGATAGGAGGGTAAAGGGGTCAAACTGCTTAACTGAGAATGGCTGCCAGGAAACTCATCTGGCAGGTCTAGTTGTTTTCATCTTCTTTGCAGTGATCACCTGGACAGGCTGGTGCAAAGCATGGTAACAGAACTCAGGGAAATATTCACAGGGTATTGCCCATCATTTCCACCCCCTTACCCTTCTCATTCACACAATTGCTTGGAGTACTCGTCACTGCTATTAGTTTTCCCAGTTGCTCTGTCCCTAGCCTGTATAGCCAAACCCTAAGCTGTATACATAGTCTGCAGGTGCCAGCCAAGTATTAATAAAATTGTTAAAGCCACTGGGCATGGTGGCTCATGCCTGTAATCCTAGCACTTTGGGAGGCCGAGGCAGATGGATCATGAGGTCAGAGGTTCAAGACCAGCCTGGCTAATATGGTGAAACCCCGTTTCTACTAAAAATACAAAACTTAGCTGGGCGTGGTGGCAGGTGCCTGTAATCCCAGCTACTCGGGAGACTGAGGCAGAGAATTGCTTGAACCCGGGAGGCAGAGGTTACAGTGAGCTGAGACTGAGCCACTGCACTTCAGCCTGGGTGACAGAGCGAGACCCTGCTAAAAAAAAAAAAAAAAAAAAATTGTTAAAGCCAAGTTGGGGGCTAAAGGGAATGAGGAGGGTTTAATGATGTCTAGTAAGTAAATTTTTATCTGAAATAATCTCTCTCCATAAGGTAAAAGCTGCTTGAGTTTTCAGGAAAGCGACAATTATTTTTTAAAATACAAGATATGGGTTGAGCAGGATGGCCTTAGGATCTAGCTGAGAAAATGTAATCAGATGCATTACACTAAGTGCTCAAGGGTCATGATGCTATCTATATATGAAACAAGGAGCTCATGCTAGCAAGAACTGTGTCCTTCCTTACTTCCAATGAATTTATACTCTAAAACAGGTACTAAACATATTTTCTAAATTTATAATGAAAGCCCCACTCATTTTTAGTCAAAGAAGTGTTAAAACTGAGGGATGGTGAAAATTTTGAATACTCTTCTCTTATTTGCTCTCTTTTTCCCAAGTAATATCAATGCAGCTTCTTGTATGAAGTTAGAGCTACCCTGGGTTTAAAAAAGTATAGAAGTTTATTTCATATGCCTTCTATTGGCATTACATTTATTTATATTTTAAATACTTTGGGTACCACTTTAAGCCAGTTTTTCTCCTTTAATCTTTAAATGAGGACGAGATTATCTAGTGGATACTTTTTATACTCATCACACAAGTAATTATGTACTTAGTGTGTCTTTCTTATCAGACCGTATGATCCAGTGAGGGCAAAGTCTATGAATCTTTTGCCCACAGATACTTCTTCAGGACTTAGAACAGTCTTTGGAACATAGTAGATGCTCAGTAAATAAATGACCATTGACATATTACCTGGCTGACTGACTCAATAACTGTTGGTAAGATACTACTCATAACTGAAGAAAATTATCCATTTTTCTGGGTTACAACATCTAGCTTTGTAATGATAACACAAATATTTAGTTTTTTTTTTTTATTTTGAAAAAATTAGAGAAAAAGTCTTGCAGTTTTGCTCAGGTTGGTCTCGAACTCCTGGCCTCAAGCAATCCTCCCACCTTGGCCTCTCAAAGTGCTAGGATTACAGACATGAGCCACCATGCCCAGCCTTGTTCAAATTTGTCTGTTTTTCAGATAATTTGATTTTTCAAGATGCTTATTTTTAAATTATTTTTACTGAATTCATTCAAAATAGCCAAATTTTGAATTATGAAGAGAATTTCAGGGAATTTTAAAGTAATTATCTAGCACATATTTATAAAATAACTTGAAGTCATCGTATACTTTGCTCTTTTTAAAATATCTTAATAAAATTGAGTATTAAATTCCTTACATAACAATTTAAGACAATATAGAGGCTATAGATATAAAAATGTATTTGGTTTGTCATCCAACTATCCAAAGCATTCTATTGAATAAATGTTTAGGGAAAGGGAGATCCTTCATAGTACATAAAATTGGAAATGTGTTTGTATACTACAAACTGGACACTTGCCATTGTTAAAACATACAATAAAGAAAAGTTAACTACAACTTTTAATTACAGTTTTTATTATCTCCAACAATTTTCTATAATTTTCCCATTCTTCACTTAATTAAATTCAATCTTTGATATACTTGATCAGATAATATTTTAGTGACCAGTAATGATCTATGTTTATCCCTTAAATATTCTATGTTCAGTGACATTAACAGGAAATTCACATCATATTCTGGGCTTACCTGGAAGGAAGCTGTGAAAATGAAAGCTTTAAAACAATTCCGAATAGCATCTATTGAATGTGTCTGATATGTTCCAAGTAGAAAGAACAACATGCATAATATGACACCAGAAGTCATCACAGAATTATTCTTTTAACATTGGTTGGAGGAAGTAATCTTAAAATAATCTTCAAAAAATGATATTCTAAATTGCTGTAAGTATATAAAGTGAGTTTGGCATGCCGAGGCTGTAGGTAATGTACTTGAATTTGTCTCCAGTAAATGTGATTTCTGATGTAGAGAACTATTAATACTTCAGATTGTTGCCAAACAAAATATGAAGAACCACTTACTCAGACACCTGATCTTTAGAATGCAGCGTCGTTTGTAACAATTTTAACGCTAAGTACACTTTGATGAGACAGCATTTAATAAAATGCTCATTAATTTCATCATTAGCAAGGGTATGCTAAGAAGTAAGCCAGTTTCTTATGTCACGCCCAATTAGCATCCCATGCTAGTAATCCCATTAGTATTGTTGAATTCACTAATGGAAAAACTAATGGGCATGCTACCAGGGCACATTAATTGGGCACGACACCAGTTCTGGTTTTAATTATTAAACTACGATAATGAAATGTGTGTTTGTAAAATATTAAAATGTTGAAATAGGGTTGAAGAAAATAAAAGGGTGTGTAGACAAAACAGATATAAGGAAAGTCAACCTACAAAAATACAAAGACTAGACCTTGCCAGATGGTCATGTTTCTAGCTGATGGAGTTGTCTGTAAAAGTTGGGATTATTGTCCATGTGAGAGACAACCCACTCATACGCATGGGAAATTAAAAGCTTTTTTTTTTTTACTTTGGTAACATGAAATTCTGTATGTCATACATGTTGTCAAGCTCTTTATGAGGCCTGACAGAAGCCAATTAAATGTGTAGGGTGGGCATGTTATATCACTGAAGCCATTTCAGAGAAAGATAAGCAGAAATCATACTAAAGATGGTACGATTAACATTGTATGTTTTTCAATATACATCTTCAGCACCACTACATCAAACAATTATCAATTTTCTCTTTTTGAAAAAAACAGCATAGCAAAATTATTAGAGTTTGGTGAAATTTTCTGGTAATTAAGTGTTTTGGTAATATTTTACCCAATCTTATTTTTTTAATTTTTAAAGATTTTATTAGAATGAGCTTTATTCTTGCTAAGTAAATCAACTTTATTAAGAAGAAAATTCATTCCCATTTAGAAGTTTTAGAGTAATTTTTATTTTTCTTCAATAGTAGTACTAGTAGCTGTTGGTGACAAAGTCGGGATATCTTTCACTTAGTCTTATTCACTTAACACAGAAAACGTTACTGTAGGTAACCAAGGCTACTATAACATACTGGAAAATTGTTTACTTTTCTCGAAAGTAGTGAGATGGCAGGTGTTTCTTCTATTTCTCTTTCTCAGTTTTTTTTTTTATTCTTACCTCCTATTTGCTAAATTCTGTTCTTAATATCTGCCATTTCCTATGTCTTATCACTTAGGAACATGTTTTTAACTATTATATGATTACCTTAGCCAGAACTATAATTATTGGATTTTAACTACAAAGCATTGTGTATTACATTTAACTCCACCCTTATGTTTAATGTATCACAACTGGCTAGTTTTTAAGGTGAATGTCATCCCCGTTTGTTATTGATAATTTTGTGAAAATAAGAGTGACTTGTCTGACATCTCTCTATCTTCAGAACTCATTTTGAGAGTGGTATTTTATTAGTTTTAAATTCTTCTCTTCTTTTTCATATTTACGCAGTGAAACTTAAAGTCTAAAATTTTTGAATAGAAAATTCTTTACCCTTCTGATGAATAGCTATATTCATCAGAAAATGCAAGTGGCTTTGTAAGAAATTCTTACTGCAAAGATGAGACCTTTCCAGATCTGTACACTTTGGTACACAGGGAAGTATTAATACATCACAGGAAAGCCAGAATGATGCTAGACATCAGCTTTGATTTTGAGTTCTGTTTGAAATGCATGCGTGCTTGTATTAGGGTTTGAAACTTGTAAATTGGTTTACAACAAATATGTAAGCGTGTGTTTATGTGTAGATATGCATGTATAAACATTTATTTATTCATTCATTCCCTTAAGGGGTCACCAGTGGAAGTAACTACAACTAATGATCATGGTAAACAATATAGTGATGGAAAATGGCATGAAATAATTGCTATTAGGCATCAGGCTTTTGGCCAAATCACTCTGGATGGGATATATACAGGTAAGTACTTTTTGATATGTATAAATAGCCCTGTTGATATGTTGGTGTTGCCATACTTTTCTGTTGTTTATGTTCCTACATTCTTATTTCACCATCATTTCTACTCAATTCCATCTATATTGCTGTTGAATTTGCCTTTGGGATGCTCCTAAAAGGATGAAGTCTGGCAACCAGTTTTTCATCCATGAAGGTCTTCGGTAAAGAAAAAAATAACAATGAAGTCACCTATGTCTTTTACAGTTCTTTACAATTTGTGTGGACCTTTACTTATGTTCTCTCACGTTACTTTTGACTTCCAAAAAACACATACAGTAGAGGAAAGCAGTTTTTGTCTGCATTTGGAGATGAGGAAACCAGGCTGAGAAAAAAGTAAATATTTTTTCCTAACTTACACAGTTGAGAGGAAGCATTCTTGGGACACACATCCTGTTTTTTCACATTTAAGTTTAGTTTTTGCTCCAGCCTACCCTATCTGCCACATTTATGTAATTATAACATGATCACTGTACCTGTATAATGATGCAGGCTTTTATTAAATTATTCAGGAAATATATACTTTTAATCAGTACCTATTATGTTCCAGGTATTGTTCTAGGCACTCTGGATACAAGGAGCAAAGAGAATACTGTAAAACTTACATTTTGTGGGAGGAATGGACAGCAAAATACAGAATAAATAAATTTAAACAAATATCAAGTGGTGATAAATTCTGAGAATCAAAAAGCCAGATGAGAGGGAAAGTTGTGTGTGTGTGTGTGTGTGTGTGTGTCTGTTAAGAAAGCTCTCTCTGATGAGGTGACATTTGAGCAGAGACCTGAAGGGACAAAGGGGCAAACCATGTAAATATCCAGGAAGAGGATGCTTTGGGTTGAGAGGACAGCAAGTATCAGGGCCCTGAGGTGAGAGCACACTACATGTGGCGTGTCAAGGACCAAGAAGAAGGCCAGTGTGGGAAGGAGGGTGTGAAAGGGCTAATGACATGACATAAGGTCACAGAGGCCATTAGGGATCAGATTATATGGGACCTTGTGGGCTTTTACTCTGAAAGAAGGAAACTGTTGAAGGATTTTGAGGGAAGAATGACATTATATGACTGCTTTCTTTAAAAGGATCACACTAGCTGCTCTGTTGAGAATAAATTTTAAGGGGAATGAGGGTGAAGGCATAAAGATCAGTTAATAGGCTTCTGCGATAACTCTGTAATAATTCAGACAAGAAATCATGGAGACCTGAACCAGGTTGATAATTGAAGATATAATAAGAAGTATTCAGATTCTGGTTATATTGTGAATGTCAAATTAACAGGATTTGGTGATGAGATTGAGGCAGAATAGGGGTTGGTAAACTATCACCATGGGCTAAATCTAGTTCATGCCTGTTTTTATAAAGTCTTATTGGAGCACAACTACACCAATTCACTGATGTATTATCTATGGCTGCTTGAGTCTGAATAGTCTACAAAGACACTATCTGGCCTTTGACAGAGTTTACTGGCCCTTAATGTCGAGCAAGCCTGTCAGGTTTGGGTCTCAGGAAACTGGAAGAATGTAGCTGCCAAAACCAGGGAGTGCACGACTGTGGGAGAAGCAGGTTTGGGGAGAGACGTTCAAAGTTCAGTTGTGAGCATGTTAAGGCTGAGATTTCTGAGACACCCATGGGGAGATATCAGGCAGGCTGCTCAAGAAACAAGTCTGAGTTCTGAAGTCGGAACTTCCAGCAAAGGATGGTATTGAAAGCCAAGGGAACAGATGGGTTAATTGGAGTGGATTGAGCTCTGGAAAAACAAACACAAATAACTTTGCCTCTCCTCTCAAAGAAGGTGGGCATTAGGAATATGAACAGGGATTTCCATGGTTATGCCACACAGTCAGAGACCCAGCTTCCCCTGGCCTTTGGCCCTGGTAGTTCGTACTGGAACCTAGCCCACTATTCATCCCTCTGGAGTACTTAGGGGGTCCCTTGGGTAGAGAAAGGAAGAGGCCTGAGAGGCAGGCAGTCTGGATCATTCCAACATCATGATGCTGGGATGTTGAGGAAGAGCCAGTGAAGAAAAGTAATGAACAGGCAATGAGGAGAGAGGAGAACCAGGAGAGTGGTATCCCGAAAGCTGGTGAAGGATTTTATTATTTGCTGAGCTAGTAAAAATAAGAGTATCCTGGTGAAGGTGTATTTCTCATCTCCTCTTCTCTAGGTTCCTCTGCCATCCTGAATGGTAGTACTGTTATTGGAGATAACACAGGAGTCTTTCTGGGAGGGCTGCCGCGAAGTTATACCATCCTCAGGAAGGATCCTGGTGAGTTTAGTAAGGTATATTATACGTTGTCATCCAAACTTAGAATAGAACCTGTTTACATTATTTTAAAGTAAGGATAAGTATTATGTTCTACCTCATGCTATATTTTCTATATTAATGTGCCAAAAATTTCCTTTAGGTTTCTTTTTTTTAAAGGAACCATGTATTCCATGTGACTTGTATTTATATTGTTAGTACTTGGTTCTTCATATATAAAAGGAATTCATTAAAACTTTTGCTGAAATGAATTATAATAATTTCAGTCAAATTATGTTATTTTAGGACCTATGCATAGTTTTTTCTATGATTTTAAATTGAATGTGAAACAACACAGAAATGGAAAACTACGAGCTTGATTTATACTCCAAATGGGGTGAAGAACATTCCCTGAATACTATGTGATAGGCACTAAACCAATCCCTAGATATTCATAGATGAATAAAATGTGGTCTTTATCACAACAAAGGTCACAGGCGTATAAACAGACAATTCCAACCTAATGCCGTAAGTGCTATAATTGAGCTATAGACAAAGTGATTCTCATATTTTTAGAACAAGAGCACAAGAACATATTCTAAAATGAAACTAATTAAAACGAATATGAATGGAATTAACCTTAGGTAGGAAAAAAAAATCACCCTTCAAACGCAATGCTAATAAATCTAGGATTGTTTCCCAAGTCCTCATTAAGAATCACAGGGTGCCTCCCAAGTCTCTCCCAAGTAGTTAAAATACAACTACATAAATATTACAAATAAGCTAGAACCCAGATAAATATAATTTGTTCATGGGTTGCCGTCTCCAGGGAATCATGATGAAGATCAAAAGGAATAGAAAGTGTTCATCAAATTTAGGAGAAGGATATAATTGAATCCTCAAGGCTGATTATAGTCACCTCCTCAGAAATGTCTCCAGATTAGAGAGGGTTTTCATTCAAGTACTTGAGACTGATGAAGAAGTCCCTCTAAAACACACACACACACACGCACACACACACAGCCTTTGTTTTTTGCCCTTCTGGGAAATAGTATCTTCAGGTACTAGGAGAGAATACCCTGATACTAAGTACCCTTCCTGTAGAGGACACATCTCCATTATGAACAAACAATTTTACTTTGTCTATGTAAATTGGCCTTATAAAACTCTCATAAACTCAAAGCTGAAAACTAAGCTTAGCCCCCATAGGAAAGGAGGTGGCTGTGTGAAATTTGACCTCAGTGCGCCTTCTCCTCCCCTTGATTTTTTTTCTTGCTTTTTCTCTAATTCTCTCATTTGCACATTTTCTCTCTCAACCTTCTGTTACCACCCTATTCACTGTATTTATAAACCCCATATCTACCTGGTCTGGAGAGTTCCACATTCAAGATCAACACTATATACATTTCCAAAAAATGAAACCAAATTATTGGTTTACTTCAGTAACAGACTGGTTCATAGATGAGGAATCTAAACTATAAACTATATATTAAATAGAAACACTCCCTTCCAATCTAACTTTTAAAGTTATAGTACTTTATTTTTGAGGCTAGTGGCAGATGAATTTTCTGTGTTAGTTGAAAAGGCAATATTCTTGCTAATGCAAAACCAAGGTTTCTGCATAAACATCTGTTTCTGCAGATATGATGGGTTTGAACCAGCGCTAAACATTATAATTGCTATCATTTACTATAGCTGATGGTGTGGTGTTTACATGAATCATTAAGAGGCTTGCAGTAAATAGGTAGTTGAGAGCTAGTGCCTATTTCTTTGACTTTAATGGCACATAAAATAAATTGCTTGAAAATAATCTTTCAAAATATATATTTATTGATATCTATAAACTCCTGCAGAGATAATCCAAAAAGGTTTTGTGGGCTGTCTCAAGGATGTACATTTTATGAAGGATTACAATCCATCGGCTATTTGGGAACCTCTGGATTGGCAGAGTTCTGAAGAACAAATCAACGTATATAACACCTGGGAGGGATGCCCCGCTTCATTAAATGAGGGAGCTCAGTTCCTAGGAGCAGGTAATGCTCTAAAAAAGACATGAGTGTTCACTTAAAATCTATGTTCTATCCTTTGTATAATTTAATCTCTCCTGTTTGATTAACTTGACCTCATATGAACCTAGTATCACGGAAATACTTACTTATTCCAATGGTGCACACAAATATATTCTTGACATCTGAATATGCAATATAAATTATAAGACTCATAAGTACACATCCATGTATAATATCTCTGGTAGCCCATGCAGTTCTTGATTTACATATGTTAACATCACCAATGTCCATTTGCAAGTCAGTTGTTTGGAAACTAGAATACAGTTAGAGATGTGTACTTAGAATGCACTCAGAAAGAAGTTTCAAAGAGTTTTGTTTACTAGGTTAATCCACAAATACCTATTTATCTCATTATAGAGAAGAACAATGTTCTTATTAATTTTCGGCTAGGTAATGGGTTAAGTAGGCCATTGAGAGAGAGCTGGAGACTAGAACCACCATCCCTGCCATTGTTCAAAAGCCTACAATGAAAGGGGAGGTGTAAGTGTCTGTAGCTTACCCCTGGCATGCACACTGAGTCTCTGCCTGATTAGAGCAGAGACTTCCACCCAGGGGAAAGGGAGAGGGATGATGGTGGCTTGGTGTACCTGGCTTGTTCATCACATAAAAGCCCATATCTGCCTCCTACATTTATAGCTAAGTTGGTTGGTTAGTAAGTTGCTTAAACTGCCTTCAGCACAAAAAGGCATATGATATTAATAATATAATCTGCACACTTTTTATTGTTCTGTTTTCATCAAGGTCATTCTGAGTTTCTTTTAGTCAATGCAAACTACTTATTGTTAATATTTATCTGAAACAGTAATAATCTTACATGATACAGACAACACATGATTTAGAGAGCAAATTTCTTCCTGTTAAAAAGTATAACACATATCAAGGTCTTTCTTAGTATATCAAGGTCTTTCTGTCACTTCTGTACAATTACAAAAGGAATTTCTTAACATTGATTTGCATCTTCTTTTGTGAGATTTACTCAGTGGCAGACTGTGTCCTAGAGTTGCTTAGCACCCTTACAATGCTGTCAATATTGTATTACACATGCTAATATGTACATATTTTTATCTTTAAAGGGTTCCTGGAACTTCATCCATATATGTTTCATGGTGGAATGAACTTTGAGATTTCCTTTAAGTTCAGAACTGACCAATTAAATGGATTGCTTCTTTTCGTTTATAACAAAGATGGACCTGATTTTCTTGCTGTATGTGAATTAATTTGATTAAAATTACTTTAAAATATAGGACCCAACTTTAAAATAAATAAACCATGTGTTGGCATTACACTTAACTGGGGCTTCTTTACAAATTCACCTTTGTTCTTTTTTTTTCCCAAAGTCATTTTTAGTTTTGAAGTCCTGTGAAACATTTTGTATTTTATTATCCTAGTAATTTTTTAAAATGACAATTGTAACAATTATAATTTTAAGAAAACAGACTAGATACAAGGAATTAAGAAAATCCAATTTAGTATCTTAAGATATGAAAAACAATATTTCCCTCATTATCTTTTGATATGAGTTTTGAAAGCATATATATTATATATTTTTCATATGACATATAGATAATCAAGTATAATAATATAGTGAACACTCCTGGACCTACCACCACACCTGATAACTAAATATTATCGTTTTTGGTCTATCTGTAAAGTCTTTCCTATCTTATTTCCATCTCCTTTCAGATGTCATAGGTGATCAGAATTTTGTATTTGTTATTCACATGCATATTCATAGTTTGAACACCTAATGAATGCCTACAAATTCTTGCTTTTGAAATTTATAAAATTGATTTTATACTCTCTCTTTAGCACTCAACATTGTTTCTGAGTCATTTATGTGTCCACATAGGTATACATTTTCTTGGCTGTGTAGTATTTCTCTTCTCTTACCAATGATGTGTTGGTTGTTCCCATGTTTTGCTGCAATGAATAAGACTGCTATAAACATTTTTATACATTTCTCTAAATACAATGGGCAACTGTAACTGCTTTTCGTTGTCTTTAATCATTAGTTTGATACCACTGTTAAATATGTTATTAAAATTTTAATTCTTAAAAGTTGTTTTAAAGAACTAGCATAGAAACAGGAGAAAAATATGAACATCTTACCCTTAGATTCTTGATTTCTAGGCAAATAGACAAATACAAGTCTTGGTTTTTAAGAGTCTAAAATTCGTTCTTTTTTCTTTTTTTTTTTTTACATTCATAGCATATACAATGCCAATATTGCTAAGAAGGGAAACGGAAATTTATCCCTTCATAGTATTTAAAATTTCTGCTTCTTTAAATATTTGTTTGTCCTCCTGTGTGTTGTTGGCTTCTTTCTCTAAAACGTAATGTCTATGAATCTAAGGACCTTGGTTCTCTTCTTTATAGTTATATCCTCAATGCCTAAGCCTTAGCAATTATCATGTTAATCAATATTGTTGAATGAATGAATGCGTGAACATGTGAATGAGCTCATGCTGTGGTGACCTTCACTGAGCATCGTTGAGTCATCTACATGTGCATACACCGTAGAGGATACAAAGATGTTTACCATTTGGCTCCTCCTCTTGAGGACCGTATGCCTGCCCCAGAGGTCTATATGCCCTACTATGCCATGCTTCCACCCTCCACCTTCCTCTATTCATTGCTTTGTTACTGTATTAAATAATACTGTTAACTTTAAGTAACTCTTACTAAAAAAAAATAAAAAAATTAAGGCTGGGTGCAGTGGCTCGCCCCTATAATTCCAGCACTTTTAGAGGCCTGGGATTACAGGAGGATAGCTTGAGGCCAGTAGTTCGAGACCAGCCTGGGCAATATAGTGAGACTCTTTTTCTATGAAAATAAAAATAAAAATAAAAAGTTAGCCAGACACTGTGGCTAGTTCCAGCTACTCGGGAGGCTGAGGCAAGAGGATTGCTGAAGACTGGGAGTCGAAGGCTGCAGTGACCTGTGATTGCACCTCTGCACTCCAGCCTGGGCAAGAGAGCTCTGTCTCAAAACAAACAAAACACAAAAATCGATACACTTAGATAAATATATACTGAGTGCCTACTATGTGCTTGGCTTTAACACTTCCCATTAACACTTCCCATGCAACTGAAAGGAAGCAGTCTTTCATAAAATGTACATTACAGTCTGCCATATCTGAGGACTGAGGCTGCTCCCAGATTACCCCTCAACTTACTTCAATATGCATGGTTATCCCCTGGAACTTGATACACTCAGACTGTTTCCATTGCTAAAACCTTGAATCTCAAAATATAACCTCATACCCTCTAGCTCTCTCAGTCTCTCTCATTATGTTCACCAAGGCATTGTCACCATTGGCTATTAGCCCACTTTCTAGTTAACTTACTTGCTCCTTACCTAAGCCACCATAATGTATTTCTTCAACCATATTTCTACCAATGCCCTGATCTTGTATCTTGTATTGGGCTTCACAAACCTTGATCAATCAATCCAGCCACCTCGCTTTTCAGTTCTAGTAGCTAGATTGCTGAACACTATAGGAAAACTAATATGGGTATGAGAACTTGTTTTGAGCTCTCCAATTCTTTTATTAAACAATATCTATTGTTTACAGGATTTTCTAATGTATTTTAGATGTAGAAAGTGAAAGAAAAATAATCTTAGGATCTAGAAACACTATAACCTGAATGTCTTCAGGTAGTCTCACACTCTCCTGATAAAAACAAGCATACATATTCAACTTTCAATCTCTCTGTCTATCAACTTGACTGTATTTGAGCCAAGCCAGATTTCACTCTCTACCTACTCAGGGGAACAAATGAACAATTACCATGCTTGCAACCAAAGAAGATATGTCTACCGTCATCCTAGATTCTATCCCTTCTTCTGTAAGAACTTGTTCTACAGTCTCCCCTCTTTGTATGTTCAACTGTTCCCTCTCAATTGGCTCTTTTCCTTCAATATATGGAATGATTGAAATTTATTTTCCTTAGTGTTTTTTCTTTTGTCTGTGAAGCCTCCCCCACTGTACTTTTCCTTACCTTCATGGTCAAGTGCATTGAAAGTGGTTACTTTTGTTATTGCCACTTTTTCATCTCACTTCAGTCCCTAAAATGACTGTACATTAGGTTCCTGCCCCTACCACACCTTTCTACAAAATCACTTTTCTAAAGTGGTCAATGACCCCCACATTTCCTAGCCCAATGATTTTTATTTCTTATATTATTTGTCCTTTTTCTGTCATTCTCTGTTTTTTTCTTATTCTTCCCTACTGATTTTCCAAAATACTAGTTTCTCCTGATTTCATTAAGTTCTCTTAGCTTCTTTAAGGAGATCATTGTCACTTAAAAGAACTATTTTCTACTATGCCGTCCCCTTAAAACATTGGTCTTGCTGAGGACACTAATCTTTTCCCTTTTCTCTCAGTCTTTTTACACTCACTGAATAATCTTATTTATTTTGTCATGTATTTTCTTCTTTTTGCTGGGCCATCCCCAAACTGCGTATCTTTATGTTTGACTTCCTCAAAAAGAGTTTCATCTGGATGTTTCATAGGCATTTCAAACTCAATATATTTAAAATGAACTCACCCCTCTTCCTTGTCAACAACAACACTCAGCCTTTCTTTCAAATGCTTTTCATAATGTCATGATGGCAGAACACCCTCCTAGTTACCCCAAAAAAATGAGATGTGTTCTTAATTTCTTTTTCATTCATCTAACTCATTTACCTTTTTACCAGGTCCTAATGAGTTGCTTTTACAAATACTTCTAAGATCGAGTCTTCCCTTTCATCAGCATCATCATTATCCTTATTTTAATGACTCTCAATATGTTTTCACAATTGAATGGATTTCCTAACGCATTTCCTGAATTCTAGTCGAGATTTTGTTTTCAGTGTGTACTTCTTATGTCTGGTAGGCTAAGCTTTTAGTGCAAGGTAATAGTGGGGAGAATATGAGTTTTGGTTTCAGACAGACACCAAACATTATTTCCATACCAGACCCTCCTATCACTGAAAGTCCTTTAAAATCTGGCTTCTACATAGCTGGCAAGACACTACCTCACCTCCCACCTCCATATGTACCCTTTGTCTTAGCTAAGTTGGTGCCTTTCTCTGAACCTGATGTCCTCATGTCATGCATATTAGTCCCCCTCCTTGGGGGACCCTCCATGAATCTTATATAGTTTCTAAAACCTTACTTTAAACCTTTCCCAACTTCCAGGGAGCAAAAAGCCCTCTCTGTTCTCTGCTTTCACTTTACTCCTTTCTTGTCTTGATTGTAGTATTGCTCCCACATGCTTGCCTCTGCTACTAGACAGTATGACTCTTAGGAGCAGTGTTTACCTTAGAGCAGCAGGTATATGGCACATTGTAAGAGACTCGATATTTATTGAATAAGTGGTTAGACAAATGAACAATTGCTTACCTGAGGTCCTTCCTGAAGATGATGCTTTTATGGAAAAAATCATAATTTGTATCTGGCATGATTTAATTTGTTTTACTTGACACAATTGATCTCAAGATTTTAAATATCATATGGTTACTGATATGGTTTCTAACAGAGTAAAAATATATTAGGTAAAATAATTATCATGAGACATTTTGAAGGAAAACCTATGAACTTATTTTTTACTATGAAAATTTGGGTGAAATATGTTCACATTAGAAAATGGTACAGTCATCTAATAGAATACACATAGAAGCAATTATGTTAGTTAAAGATTTAGAATAAAACCGAAATATTGAATAAAAATATGTCTCACACATTTGAAATTGAGTTCACTAGCCAGTTAAAATAAGCTTAATCAAGCTTGACATTTCATTTTCTTATTGTCTTGTCATATTTTCCCCCAAATTAAATTGATATATGAAGTAGTATTTTCTCATTTCTAACAATTCAAAGAGTCATAGTTCAAACTGTTCTGTTCTCTTCAGTCATTCAGTCACTTATGCAGGGGTTTAATCTTCTAACTATGTTGCAGCAAAAATAAACCTTAGGTCTACATAACATTGCATCACATCATATAATCATTACTAGGTATGAATTTGTTTGCATCAATACAACATTCTTCATGTCAACTATAAGCTAGAAAAGTATTTCCTATGTTCCTAAGCAGAAACTTAGGGTAAAGTGACACATTTATATAGAGTGCTTTCAGGGAACTGTTTTGCTTTTCTTCAAGAAATTGACCTTCTGCTGTCTCCCAAACTGCCGTTCTGCAGCCTTTTTATATACCTACTTTCTTTTTTAATATAAAATACAGATGGAGCTGAAAAGTGGAATATTGACCTTCCGGTTAAATACCAGTCTTGCGTTTACACAAGTGGATCTATTGCTGGGGCTATCCTATTGTAATGGAAAGTGGAATAAAGTCATTATTAAAAAGGAAGGCTCTTTCATATCAGCAAGTGTGAATGGACTGATGAAGCATGCATCAGAGTCTGGAGCCCAGCCACTGGTGGTGAATTCACCGGTTTATGTGGGAGGAATTCCACAGGAACTGCTGAACTCTTATCAACATTTGTGTTTGGAACAAGGTAAGTTCCAACTGGAGGAATTCACAAATCCACACAGCCCTGGTGCTAACAGTTTTTGGTGGTTCCGTGTTTCAAGAGATAGCAATAGGCTCAGGTTAAAAGCAGCACCCAACAGCACCCCTTTTTCTGGAGAAATTTAAACCCTAAAAACTAACGAAAACACTTTTTCAAAGAGTTTTGTGTGTTACCCTTAACAATGTGCCATTATTTATAATCAGCGTATTTATTTCAATATGTCCTCAGTAAATAGTAATTAATATACATATTATTATTAATGTGACATATAATTATATATGTGGTACATAATTATATATGTAAATTACTATTTACTGAATAAATATCAAAATAAATATGTTGATTATAAATAAGGTACCTGAGGTGCTTCCCAAAGATGATATTTATATGGAAAAATTAGTAACTTATATATTTATTTAAATATGTAATGCAGTTATATGTGAGATACGTAATTATATATGAAATATATGTGTATACATACATAATTATATATAATATATAATTATATATAGAATGCATATAAATGTATTTCCTCATATGTTGGATAATGGTCATTATTTGTATTTACAGATGAAAAATAAATTAAGTTGGCATGCACAA
This sequence comes from Pongo abelii, assembly GCF_028885655.2. Classification (NCBI taxonomy): domain Eukaryota; kingdom Metazoa; phylum Chordata; class Mammalia; order Primates; family Hominidae; genus Pongo; species Pongo abelii. The sequence continues at coordinate 33,367,799 of NC_071985.2, forward strand.
CTAGTAAAAAAATCAATGCAATTCATTGCCTTTTCTTTCTTTGACATAAATGCTAATTGTCTCCATAGTTTTTCAGTAGAGCTTTCATGTGGAAAAAAAATGTGGGGTGTATTTGGTTGACTTCCAAACGTACTTGTGAAAATCTATATATTGTAGATTATTAATAACTATAAGAGAAAGGAAAAGTGCATTATTTACAATTCAGGTAAGTAGTTCACTCATAGAAGTTTGAATGTAATCAGAGAAATAATTAATTTGAAAAGGCTAACAATATCTGTGTGTCATTTCTTGTGGCAGTCATGGTTCTGAGAGCTTACATGAGAATAGGTGAGTCAGTTATTCATAACAAGTGTGTTAGGCATTATTATTTATATCCTTATTACAGATGAGGAAACTGAAAAGCAGAGAGGAAGGTAATTTTCCCAAGGTCACATGGCTAGTAAGCAGATAGCAAGACACTAAGTCTCTCTCAGGCAGCCTGTTATAAAGTCAACTCTCCTTTTTACAGTCAATGCTCTCTTTTATGGGCATTGGCCAATGCTCCTTTGTAAAGTGGGGAAAGCACAGTAACTTCCAACATAGGACCAAGCACCCTTCCATGTGTGAAAAAGGTCCTTTATGTATTTCAAAATCTACATACCCTGAATGGTTAAAATTTTCATGAAGCAGTCTTTGCCTATTTGGTAAGTACATAAAGATTTAAATGCCTTTGAATAGAAAATATATGGCAAGCTCTTAGGAGACTTTTAGAAGGGTAGTAGTAAAGAGTTAATGAATAACTGGGGTGTAAGACAGTAATGACATTTTCAAGGCACTTAAGATGTAACAGCAGCTAAAAATATTACATTCGTATGAGAGCTTCTCCAGGTTTTCAGGTTTCTGAGGTTAGAAAGAACTTGAAAACCCTTCATATGAGTGAGATTACTTAATCCTGTTTGCTTCTGGGAAAAAAAAATAAAAACAAGAAACAAAAACCCTGCATGTACAGCCTTGTTCTTTGAATTACTCCTAAACCCATTACTATCGATGGTCCTAAAGACGTGGCTAAAACTGAAATTGTAAGATAATAACAGAAATTTAAAACATCACCATAGACCCAAAGGGAATAAGTTTACCTACACACTATGACTAAGTCTGTGATACTGGAAGATATTTTATTTGTGAGTGATATTAAATTTTTATTGTTGTAGTATCATCCATATCAGTGGTTCTCAAAACACTGAAAAAATATTGACGTATGGTAGCTGGAACATAGAAGTCAAAATTAGCTATTATTTTTACTATTCAAGATACATTGACATCACCTGGAATGGTTATTAAAAATACAGATGTTAGGGACCCCTGTCCCCTGAGATTCTGACTCAGATGCTTTGAGAGACACTGATCTATATAAATAGCTGCATGTTTTATACGGTGATCAGGGAGACTAGTCACAATACAGAGGTGCAGCATGTATGTACTCAATTGCAATTAAAACGAATCATGTTCACTTAATGTATTTCTTTCAACCCACTATCAAGTGTCTTAAAAACATTTTTCCTTTTCTCTGCTTCTTAATTAGCACCTTTTTTCATCAGAAGCTCTATTTTGTGGTCACATTAGTGCTATTTTTTTTTAATCTACTAACATTGTAATCTTCCTCCAAATCAGATACAAGACTAATTTTCTTTTTTGTTTTGGAAATGCTGGGCAACATAATTTGCTGAAGATGTGCCAGCTCAGATGATGAGAGTTTATCTTCTTAGAATGATCAATGAGGATAATCACTCACATCTAGGTTGGGCATGACTGGGTCTGGCATGTGGTCTCACAGGCAATGCTCTGCCCAAACCCCTCCATGGAGAGGGAGAGAGTGGGGGCTGAAATTTAGCAGGCCTGCCAAGCCAAGCACTCTGCAGCAGTACTGCCTTCCCTAGAAGAAGGGCTAATGTTTTTCTGATTAGTCACCCTAGAGCTCTGGGCCACCTTTTAGGCATTTAGAGGCCCAGGGGTGGTGGTGTGAATGGGGATTTTTCTGGATTCTCACAAGGGTAGTGGAGTAAGAAAAGAAGGCATTTCCACTCCTCTCACAAACATCCCCTTTCTCCTTTTGCTGTCCTCACATCTCATTCAAATGTTTTAGGTCGGGGGAGCATTTCTGGTGGTACAGAGTTGAAAGCACGGGACAACCTTAACTGAACTCTTTGGTTGCCACTGGAAGGACGCTGCACTAGAGCTTAGCAGCCTCAAGAGCTCAGCAGTCTCCAAGGCCAGAGGCCAGAGGACCATTTCCTTAGGAGGATTAGTGCTTACAAACTTCATTTTATAACTAACTCTCTGGGCCTTTTTCTTCATCTCCAAAATGAAGAAAGACGTATCTCCCTGGGCTTTCCCAAATTGAAAATTTCATCTTGTGAATTAATTTTTATGATTTTTTTTGCTAAATTTTTAATTTTTTTAAACATTATGGTAGAATATATGTAACATGAAATTTACCATTGTAACCATTTTTAAATGTACAGTTTAGTGGCATTAGGTACATTCACATTGTTTTGCAGATATCACCATCATCCCTCTGAAGAACTCTTTTCATCCTGCAAAGCTAAAACTATGTACCCCTCAAAAAATAATGTAGCATTTCTTATAACAGCACTTGTTTGCCAAGCTGCCCTTTCACTGTTCTGATGTTGTTGGTAGGGAAGTTAAGGTACAGAGAATTTTGATAATACAGTTATGTGCCATCAGAAAATTACTACTGATAAATACATTAAAATTCTTAGCTTCTGAATTTTCCAGCCAATGATTTTATATTGAGCTTCACTGCTTTCAATTCAATTCACCCAACTTATTGAGTGTCTACTGTGTGTTTAAGATAGACTAGCAGTATTGATCAGTCCGGACTAAAAAAATGTGGATAATAGTAAAAGACATTTAAAAGGAAATAGGCTGCAACTTAATGTGTTAGAAGGCATAATAAGACATCATATGAATGCTGAGGAGAACAATATGGTCATTGTTACTATTAACTTACTTTACTGTTATGCATTGCATTATATTTTATTTCCATTTCCTGCTGCTGTGCTTTAATCTTGAAAAGAGCTGATCATGTGTTTGAGGCCTTTCAAACTTTACAGTGTTTTGTTCAGAGAGAGAGAGAGAGAGAACATGCATGCTACAGCAATCTCAAACTCGGTCCTGTTTGTCCCAATTTCGTGCAGTTTTCTGCGCAGAGTACTGCCAGACTTCACTGAGCTGATCTCTGTTTTCACAAAATAGCATGTAATTCAAAGCCACTGCTATTCCCTGACTGACTGGATGCCTTTTTTGTTCGCTGTCTAACAAAAAAGTGGCGAATACTCTAAATTCATTTCATCCGCATTCTCTGTTAAACTTCACAGAATGGTACTGCGCAGTGGGTGTTCTAAGGTCACCTGTGCAGAATACACATTCCATGAAATCTCATGGTGTTGCTATTGCCAACACTGAAGGCTGGCCCCTCTCATGCTAATGGGGATGTAAAACTGGTGACCATTTTGTATATTCAAGATTATGGAACTCTGTGAAAAGTGATAGAGCGTAGTGACAGCTCTTCTGTAGGCTGATGTAACTCGGGCTAAATTCTATACCTCTGAAGTGATTGTTATGCAATTCATGGCAATATTTCAGGACTAATATATTTTGAAATTATGTTCTCTCTCCTGGTATTCTACATAAAATGCTCAGAGTGTATTTTTCCCCAATGAGCTTACTGAATAATCATGCTAATTCAAATATTATTTTTTGGCACTTAAAACTGACTTATATAGTAACTTAATTTTTCAGAATTAAGAGACATGGGGCTATCCCCCTACCATAATAGGAAGTTGCCTAAATTTTATTTTATGGGAAGAAACAGAATTTAGAAAATGTGGGCCTAAAGAGGTAAAATAAATGCTTTTTCAGTACCAAAAGTTAAATTAGAATTATCCATGAATGTGTTTTCCAAATAACAGAACTATATTTCTTTGCAACAAATTAGCTTGATAAAAAGTAGGAGGCATAAAAGGTTTTCCAAGAAAGACTTGAAAGTCTAGCAATTGTATCTAACCACCCCCCTTCCTCAAAATGTAGTACTGCAGAGGACAAAAATGATTGGTAATTAATGACTCAAGCTCTTTATGAGATACTAATCCCTTACTATTTGCTAGGTTTCGGTGGTTGCATGAAGGATGTTAAATTTACACGGGGTGCTGTCGTTAACTTGGCATCTGTGTCCAGTGGTGCTGTCAGAGTCAATCTGGATGGATGCCTATCAACTGACAGTGCTGTTAACTGCAGGGGAAATGACTCCATCCTGGTTTACCAGGGAAAAGAGCAGAGTGTTTACGAGGGTGGTCTCCAGCTTTTTACAGGTAATGTGGAGGTCCTCTAAATTAAATGTTACATGTCTCTTATTCATCCCCCTTTCCCTCCCTGCCAGCCCCTCATTAATCTATATGAGTATTATTTTAATCTTGCTGCATCTTATTTCCATTTAAGAATACCTGTATCGGGTGATAGCCTCGCATGAAGGAGGTTCAGTATATAGTGATTGGAGTCGAGGACGTACAACAGGAGCAGGTAAATACTTATCTTCAAATGCATATGTGCACACACACACATGCATGTATTTGTGCGTGTATATAAAAGGAAGGACTATTACTCTGAAGCGGTAGTATTTTTGTAGTCTTGTGACAGAGCGTGCCTTGGTTTGAAAATACATCTGTCAATGGCTAAAATGCCTAGTAGATCAGTGCTTTTCATTTGTCAAGAATTCACTAAATACTTGCTCAGACTTGATCCTTTCCCCTTAGGATGCAGAAGAAAGGAAAGTTCAGGTTGTCTTAAGGATGTAATAGCCCCACCTACCTAATATGTCTAAGGATAGGTAACCTTTACAGATGGCATAGATAACAAGAAGCTGAAGTCAGGGATTAGGATTATCCTTGGATGAGAGTGGCACCCTCTTGACTTTCTTACAGAAAATACATTTGAAACCTGCAACTGGTTGGAATCAGGTGTGTCTATGACATTATTGCAGATGTTTGCCCCGTTGTTGACTATTAGAATCTTAGAATGATTCTCCCACGAGAAAAATTGCCGATTGGTTTAATATATTTTGAGTTGGAAAAGAACCAACTAGGAGGCAGTATACATTAGACCTAATCTCAGACAACTGACTTGTTCCATACTTCTGACTGGCCACAAAATCTTTTCCCATAATACCGCCACAGAAAGGCATTCAGCACAAAGAGTTTTGTGAATCAGTGGCATTCTACTATTTTGGGTCAAATATTTGTCAGGAAACTGAACACATCTCCAAATGATTGCCACTTATGTCTCTGTAAGGAAGGTTATTCAGCGAGTAACAATTTGTCTAAAAATGCGTTTCCGTCAAGATATTCTCTTATACCTAATCAACAGTGGGTTACTATCCCAGGCATCCTTTGAGGAATCTTCTTAATCTAAAATATAATTAAATACTGAGATGAGCAACTAAGAATAATTTTCAAGACTCTCTACCTACATATTTTCCTGAAGAGGACAACTTGACACTTTTCCAGGACGATTTAAATTATCACCTATTTATAGGCAAGACAATGAGCTGAACGATCTCTTAAAATCCTTTTCAACTTCAGAGCTAAGAGAAAGCTCCAATATAAAATACTCACTTGTTACTGACGTGTTCTCTGCTCCTATTTCACACCCTTCTACTTTATTAACAAATATAAAGCCTGCTTTGAGTATAATTCAGCAACATTAATAGGTGTCTGGAAAGTACATTGCTTACTTAGCTTAATAGTCCCCGTTTTGAGTACTACTGAGAAAGTACACAAATAGAGCTCTGAATTTATAGCAATGATCTGACCACAGCCCTATGCCATAAATTCATATTTACAATCTGACCACAACACTGAGCAGCTACATGCTCCCAAGGGTTGGAGAATAATTGCACTATTTAATTATTTTTGAGTCACTTTTGCTCTGTCCCTTATGAGAAGACCATCTGTTAGACAGTACTGTACTTTGCCCTGTACCACATTTCAGAACTAATAAAATCAACATCACTCCTGTTGTCCCTTTCCTTGCAACTCGATCGTGTGGCCTGTGTGTTTTCTATAGGTGCCCGTGGTGTTTTAACTGCTCAGAGAGTGGTTCTCCCCTTTGGTGTTTCCTCTTATCCTTTATGTTCGCTTTGTTTCCCTTAAAGCTGTCCTATTTTATTGGTCTGGACAGTAAAGTCGGAGAGGAGGAGCTTTGATGAGGAAAAACCAGAGTGATCCTCCATTGACGGGGCTCAGCAGTCCATGAGCAGCTAGAGCAGGTCTCTCATCCATCATCCTGCCACGGAGTTCCTTGGGCTCTTTCTTTGTGTCCCCAGTGCACTCAGCTGTGATGAAGTTTTTACTGATCAGAACTGCAGAAATGTCTAATAAATAGTTAAAGGTTATAGATTCTTTAAATTAGGGGGCTCAGCTTGTAAGTAAGGTTTTGCAGTTCTTTTAAACTTCCTCATTTTGTGATATTATTTTGAGATAGTCTGCGGAACAAGTCTTTGAAAATGACTTTGTAGAATCTCAAGGGCACCAGCTCCTTTACCCCACCCCCACCCCCAAAAACTGCAATTAAGAATATATTCCATATATCATATCTGGTAGAACTTTGCTTTTTAAAAATTAATTAGAAAAACAATTGCATTTGGAAAACGGGTCTAGGCATTCAAGTACAACACAATCACATTTGTGATTTTTTTTGGCTAATACATCGAAGATATAAAAGTGTCAAACCACTATGTATAATAACAGTCTAATTATCTTGCTTCAAAGGGGGTACATCATTATATTGCTTGAACTTGTTATCTGCCTACCATCCACCTCTTTCTTTATGAGTGATGTTTAAACATGTCTGATACATTAAATGTTTTTGGAAAACCTGGACTAGACTTGAAAGAATGTTATGTCAATGGAGTTTTGATGGTTTTGAAATATCGCTTAAACTGAATGGCTCAAGATGTGCAGTCATATTAAATCAATGCTGAAAAGTTACAACTCTAATAAATTGTATTTATGCTAATGGTTGAGTCTGATTTACTGTGGCCATTAAAAGTGAAGAATAGGAGCAATAGTCTTCTCAGAACTGCCATTTTCCCTATTTTCTCTTTTATTCCTTCACAGCTCCACAGAGTGTGCCAACTCCCTCAAGAGTCCGCAGCTTAAATGGATACAGCATTGAGGTGACCTGGGATGAACCTGTTGTCAGAGGTGTAATTGAGAAGTACATTCTGAAAGCCTATAGTGAGGACAGCACCCGTCCACCCCACAGGCCCTCTGCCAGTGCTGAATTTGTCAATACAAGCACCCTCACAGGTAAAGGCAATCCTTTAACAGAGTAGACCCTATTAACTTCCTTTTTGTTTGCATTTTAAATAAAAATCTTCTGCAAATGTTTTTTAGAAAAATGTATTAAATATACATGTATTTTACCTGATTAAAAACAACAACCATCTAAAGTAGTGGAAGCCTACATCTACCTAGGATAAAAAGGATAATTCTACAATGTGCATGGGCTCTTATGGATAATTTTATTCTAAGGTAGATATTCTCTCCATCCCCCAAAGATTACATCATAGGTGGCTATAGCCCTTTAACACCTTATAGACATCTTTTGGAAATCCTATGTATAAATACTTATTTCACAAAGCAAAAATTTACTCTTTGGGACTAGCCCCAGTTCATACCACTATTATTTATTGTAAAATTGCTGATTAAACCTAATTATCTCAAGGTGGAGGAGTCTTAGAGCCCCAGTTAGTTGGGCTGGCAAATCAGTGAATTGATTTCTCACAGTGTGGTGTGCCATGAAGAATGATTGTAATGAAATATACTCATACACACCACTAACACATCTCACACTCAAATTCATGCGTGTGTATTAAGAGCATTTTTCAGCTTCATGAAATATTAAAGCACATTTAAAGGGAGAGTTGAATTTAAGCCTTTGATAAAAAGAAAGTAAATGTGTCAAATTTGACAGAAAAAAACATTTTCCTCTATCAAAAAATCCTGTAACATGAACCATCAGAATGGATGTTAGAAAAGCCTTAAATATTTTCCCAACAAACCTGTTGGTCAATTCCCTCAAGACTTTACTTCCTTCTTTAGACTCTTTGGAATGCACAGCCCAAATATACTACCAACTTTTAGCAAAAGAAAAACAAATTCACACCCTTCACTTCTTTCCTATTTTACCCTCCTTATCAAAGCCCAACCTGATTAAGCCCACAGCTTGCCTTTTCACAGGTTGCACATGGCAGCTACATGGGCTGGAAAATATCAAGTAGTTTATTGCTAAAAATGCTCAACCCCACTTTCAAATGAGCACTCAGTAATGACACCAATCCTACTATATTTCCAGAATAGGCTCCTTCCCCCATTCTCCTCATTAAAAATTTTATATTTTTCCAAACTATACACGTTACCTCCCTTTCTCATCCCACTCAGCTGACAGCGTTCTATTTTAGATCAAATTAGACACCATAGAAAAAACAATCTATTGTATAGGATTTCTATTACTTTCTTACTACCAAATGTACATATTAATTGCATTTTTCTGCCTGATGGAGTTGTTATTAGGGGTTGGATGAATGAATGCATGCTAAAACACATAAGACCGTTTTTATATATAGGAGGTGTGTGCTATGCTATCATTTTATTGTCATTATTATTTTTTATTTTCACAGTTTTTTTCCGTTCTGTTTTACAAAGCTTCTCTTATCCTATCAAAAATAGAAATCTTCACAAGTCCTCTGGACCCTGACTGTTCCTGTTTCTTCAGAGATGTTACTGACAGCTTATCTTCCTCTCACTTATATTTTTAACGCCTCCGTCTACTGCAGTAGAGTATGGCCCAAGGACCAGCATTGCTAGCTTCACTTGGGAACTTATTAATGCACATTCTCCTGCCCACCCCACACCCGCCAAATCAGACACTCTGCAGTGTGGCTCAGCGGTCCTTGTTTTAACAAGCCCCCAGATACATCTGATGTATGCCAGTTTGAGAACCACTGACTGGGTGGATTCTTCCCAGGGTCATTCAAACTCTTTTATCTCCCATTGTTAAAAACCAACACACTAACCCAAACCAATCACAAAAATCTTCATTCTGTCCAAACTCCCAGCTGTTGCTCCCTCTCTCCTCCTCTCGGCCTTCATCTAGCATGAAGTATCTAAGCTCATTTTGTCTTCACTTTGTCTGGCTTCTGCTCATTACTTTCGTGATGAGCACCAAAAACTGCCATGTTTACATAGGCAAAAAACACTTGACGCTCTGTCTTCACCACTCTTCAGCATTCTCCACAGTAACTCTCTCATCATTTCTAGAAATATTTCTTCACTTCTGTGACTTTTCTGCTTACCTCCTGGTTCTCCAGGGACCCTGTTCTCAATGTCCTTTGCTCACTTCTTCTAAAGTGTGACGACATATTGAAGAGTCTCAGGATTTAGAACTGGGCCGTCTTCTCTTTCGCTTTCATTTTTTTCTGGCTTGCTCCGGAAACCTTATTGATTCTCATAACATCAAATACCAGATAGATGCTGCTATTGTCTCCTAATTGTACATCCCACCTGGACATCCAAATGTCTGCATCCAATAGGCGTTTGGACACAGTGACATTTCCAACTGGATGTTTCTCACCTTCTACCCTTACCAAACCTCAACTCTTGCTTCTCCTGCATTCTCATAGATACCTCCAGCCACCCAGTCAATAAAATTTGAGAGTTACTCTGGACTTTTCGCTTCCTTCACACCTCATATCCACAGTTGTCATTCTATTTTTCAAAATATGTGTTAAGGTCATCCATTTCTCCTCTAATCTACTGGCCAGCCCAAACTACTACCATCTTTTGCCTGGACAGCTGCAATACTTATCTTCATCTTTTTCATAGCCTTTTTTTTTTTTCTCTCTCTCTCTCTCCCTGGCCATGAGTGTATTCTACAGAGCATCCAACATCATGTCTCTCTCTCAAAATCTTTCTTTCTTTTTTTTAAATTATACTTTAAGTTCTGGGATACATGTGCAGAATGTGCAGGCTTGTTACATAGGTATACATGTGCCATGGTGGCTTGCTGCACCTATCAACCCGGCATCTACATTAGGTATTTCTCCTAATGCTATCTCTCCCCTACACACACCCTCCACCCCTCGACAGGCCCCGGTATGTGAGGTTCCCCTCCCTATATCCATGTGTTCTCATTGTTCAATTCCCACTTATGAGTGAGAACATGTGGTGTTTGGTTTTCTGTTCCTGTGTTAGTTTGCTGAGAATGATGGCTTCTAGCTTCATCCATGTTCCTGCACTGCCTCTCTCACAATCACACCTTGTCTCAGTCTGCCCCTACTTCCTGGGTTTCCAACAATTACCGTTGTAATTAATATAAAGAAATTTATATGTAAATCCTTAGGAGAATTCCTGACAATGATGATGTAATAAATCCCTAGAAGTGGAATAACTGCATCGAAGGCTCTTAAGACATTGTATAGTCTTGAATTTTGAAGTCAGACGTTGATATAAATCTCTGCTATATACCTTCCCTGTGGATAAGTTTCACATCCTTCTGGATCCTAAAGTCTTAGCCTATGAAATGGGAGAGTAATATTTACCTCAGAAGAATATTAAAAATATTAAGTGATATGATATTCTAGCTCTAATCCTTTTTAGCTGTGTAACTTGGAGAAATCAATAAACCTCTGTGTGCTTCAAAATCCTTCTAGGTAAATAAGAATGAGATACAACTACCTGCCTCCCAGGGCAGCTGTGGAGATTAAACGAATTCATATGTATGTAAAGCACATAGCACAGTGCTTGACATCTGGCATGCACTGTATCAATGTTACCTATAGGATATCTGTAAAGTTTGTAACACTATGCTTAATGTATGGTAATTTCTCAAGAAAAGGATAGTAATTTTTTTTGGTTTTTTTGTTTTGTTTTGTTTTTGATGAAGTCTCACTCTGTCGCCCAGGCTGGAGTGCAGTGGCGCAATCTCCGCTCACTGCAAGCTCCGCCTCCCAGGTTCACCCCATTCTCTTGCCTCAGCCTCCCCAGTAGCTGGGACTACAGGCGCCCGCCACCACGCCCAGCTAATTTTTTTGTATTTTTAGTAGAGACAGGGTTTCACCATGTTAGCCAGGATGGTCTCGATCTCCTGACCTCGTGATTCGCCCACCTTGGCCTCCCAAAGTGCTGGGATTACAGGCGTGAGGCACAGTGCCCGGCCAGGATAGCAATTTTTACACTGCCCAAAAAGCTGTACAAATTATGCTTCCACCAGCAAGCAGAATGCAAGATTGTGCATTTCATTTCATCTAGCCAACACCAAGTTTTACAGTTGAAAAAAATTGCCAATTTAAAAGGCAAAATATGTCAGAATATTGTTTTAGTTTGTATTTATGTGATTACTAGAGAGATTAGTTTTTAAATATTTATTGGCCATTTCTACTTCTTTTACGATGTGCCTAAGTAGGTCCATTGTTTTTTATTTTTTATTTTATTTTATTTTTTATTTTTTTGAGACAGGGTCTCACTCTGTCACCTAGGCTGGAGTACAGTGGTGCAATCTCAGCTCACTGCAAACTCTGCCTCCTGAGTTCAAGAGATTTTCCTGCCTCGGCCTCCCAAGTATTGGGGATTTCAGGTGTGCACCACCACACCAGGGTAATTTTTGTATTTTTAGGAGAGATGCAGTTTCACCATGTTGGCCAGGCTGGTCTCGAACTCCTGACCTCAGGTGATCCACCTGCCTTGGCCTCCCAAAGTGCTGGGATTACAGGCATGAGCCACTGCACCCAGCTGCATTGTTAATTTTTCTATTGAATGATTCACATTTTCTCATTAAAGTTTTTCTCTGCATATGAAGAATAATATACACATTTATCTCATCTGATGCAACTCCCCCAGTTTTGTCATTTTTTAAAAATTTTGATTTGCATTTCTGTGTAGAGATTTAAAAAAATATTTTATGTAGTTAATATAACATCCTTAAAATGTTCAATATTCTATGTGTGATTTTTAAAAAATATATATTCCCCATTTAGGGTTGATTATTATTTGTTTATGTTAGATATACCATATTGATAACATATAATGCATATTCCTCAAAATAGTAATTCTAAGTTTAGGATAAGAACAAATCAGAAACTGGGTGCAGGGAGGCTTTTCAAATTAAATCAGCCTCTCCCAAGATTCTGAAGCATACCTTCTTGAAGGAGAGATCCCACAGACTGTAAACCAATGTAGTGTAGTACTGGATGTTACTCAAAAGGCATGTCATACATGGTAGTGATGTACAGGGAGAAGAAAATCAGAAAACTACTGAGAAATTGTCATTTATTTTTATATATCAAATTTGTCACAAACTAACGGAAGAGTTAACTGTGTTACTATGCGTGCAGTTTTGTCAGTTTCTCAGAGATATTTTTTGTTTGAATTTTTTGAGTTTTTATTACTTTTACACTTATTATTTATGTTTTAACCTTCAAAGTCTCATTGCTTTAGGTATAGTCATGCATTGCTAAAGGATGGATATGTTCTGAGAAATGTGTCATTAGGAGATTTCATCACCTTGCAATGTGCTTACATAAACCTAGATGGCATAGCCTACTCCACACCTATGCTAGACGGTGTAGCCTATTTTTCCTGGGCTGCAAACCTGTGCAGCATATTACTGTATTGAATAGTGTAGGGAATTACAACTCAATGGTGAGTATTTGTGTATCTAAACAGATCAAAACACAGAAAGGTATAGTAAAAACACTGCATTGTAATCTTATGGGACCACCATCCTATGTGTTGTTGACCAAAACATTATGTAGCACATGACCACATAGCAGCAACATGGCTAAAGTCCTTTCATTCAACATTGTTTTCTTATAAGTTTGATGAGAAAATTAAAAAAAAATAAATCCCTAGCAAGGGCCACTCTCTGCATGGAATTTGCACATTTTCCCCATGTTTTTGTGGGTTTTCTCTGGATACTCCAGTTTCCTCCACATCCCAAAGGTTTTCCCCTTACATGAATTGAGCTGTCTATATGACCCCAGAGTGAGTGAGTGCAGGTGTGTGTGACTGTGCCCTGTGATGGTATGGTGGCCTGTCCAGGGCTGATTCCTACCTTGAGCCCTAAGCTGCCAGGCTGGGCTCCAGCCACCCACAACCCTAAAGTGGAATAAGCAGATTGGAAAATAAATGAACGAGTAAATAGAAATCATTGTAAAATAAAAATTCGTAAAGTCTATGCTAATCATACAGATGCACAGCAAGAAACAATTCAGTATGACAGGGCTCAGCAAGCTGCCCAGTCTGTGATTGCTGGGGTTTGAACTCCATGCTGGTAGGCGGTGCTCCTTACAATGTTCACTTGGAAAGCATTTGTTCCTTGATTTATACCACTGTGACCGCTGTCACTCACTGATTCACCAAAACTTGAGTAAATCATTATTTTGTTTTGATTAATCTTTTGTAAATGCATGTATAGCACACATTCATTTCAATGTTTAATATTAGTAGTCTATAGAAATTTGGTGATGATTTGTGACCAGAAATATTCCATAGGATCTTAATTCTTTTTTATATCAATTAGCCTGTGGGAAAATTGGGTTTGTTGTATATCCTTTCACTTAAAAGTCAGTTTATAAAAAATTCCAATGACATTAAGTGAGGACTTCTATATATCTCTGCAGTTTTAGTTTTATCTTTCACTTGAGATTCTCTATATTTAAGTACGGGAGTCACTCATTCATACTTGTTTTTATAATTGATATAATTGGTCGTCTTTCTGCCATCATCTTTTATGCTTTCCAGTTTTATTATTTCTTGTTTTTTAGTGATTTTTTTCACTACATTTCTTGCCAGTGTGTACTATGAATTTTTTGCTGTTTTTTTCTTTCAAGGAGTTTGCTTCTCTCAATGCTAAAGTGAGTCATCAAGGACATATGTAGAAGGTAATCTTAAAGACTAAGAAGAACTCCAATATTGCCAGGTGGACTTTTCATTGTGAAGACTCAGGATAATGAGGAGGGAATGTGAATTGAGAGTCACCAAAGCCAGCTTGGATAATTATCAAAGTCAGAGAATTTCCCAGTAAACAAAAGGAATACTAGGAAGTGAGACGGAAGGAGCTGAGAAAGCAGAGAGCCAGAAAGCTGGATTTGGTGGAGATGTTAGGGGTGTAGAGATTGTTTTGAGGCAGCTGCTTTGCCAGTTGGTTGAGAAACCAAGGTACCAAAAAGAGAAAAATCGGTGAAGCCTATATAAACAGTTTTGCTATTGAGCAGTTTGGCTATTGATCTTGAAAATAACCCTTATTTAGCATTTCTGAGGTGACTTTTGTTGAGATTTTAATATTTAAGTTAATTTTGGTTGTTAGAGTCATATTTAAACAAAATAATTCTGACACTGAATGTACAAGGCAATTTCGCTTTATTGGTTAGCATAGGGTTCTTTACCAATTAAGTTTAAAAAATGCTAATCAGAAAATGTGCTGTTTTATTTCATTAATTTTTTGTTACATAATAAGCTCTTTTATTCTTCAGATTTGGGTCTTTCTTCAGCTTGGAAAATTTGCCATTGTGTTTATGATCATTACTTCTGGTGAGAAATAGCAACTTTCAATATTGTATATTTCTTCCCAGGTTGTCTTCCTCATTTTAGTAGTTCAGAACACGGCTTGTAGAGTCAAATCAATCTAAGGTCAAATTCCGCCTATGCCACTTTTTAGCTGTGTGATCTCAGGCAAATTTAAAAACATATCCTTACATTGGAGTTTCCTCATTCATAAATTGGGGATGAAAACCTTATTTATATTATGGAACTGCTATAAAGATTAAAATGAGTTATGTAAAATATTTTGCTCAGAAACAGGCACATAGTGAGTGTTCAATGAATTCATAGTTACCTTTATAATCTCTGAATTAAAGTTTCTGATTACTGGGTTATTGTCCCATAATTGTTTTTATTTCCATTTTCTGATTTTTGCACTGTTGATTCTGCTCTTTGAAACTTCTAAGATGATTTTTAATTCTTCTAGTTCAGTCTTTGATATGATCTGCCTTTTTCCTCATCTAGCTTGCTTTGATTTCTGCCTGCCTCTTGAAATTCTCAATTTTTGTCTTCATCTCTGTTGTTTACTGCTTACCTTCTGTCTCTTACTTAGTGGATTCCAAGTTATTTTAGGTCTTATTAATGGCATGCAAATCATGATTTTTAAATTTTACAAGTTTCTTGAATTAAATCCTCCCCAGAATATGACAATCTTCCATAATTTGAGGGCTATATTCTTATCCTTCTTTCGAGTTACAATTTTTCCATCAGCTAAATGTACTTTCCCAAACTCAACTCCATAGTTCAGTTGGCTCATCTCTAACCTTCTGACTGGGTGTTTGCATGGGAAAATGAAACTGTTTTCAAATCATCTTACTGGGCATCCAGTTGCTGTTAATAAAAACCTTCGCTAAGATGATGACAGGGTTAGTGGGGTAATTTTGCATTAGCCTCGCAGCCACCCTACAGTTTCAGCTCCTTTCTTCCCAGTGTTTGGTAGAGTAGGAGTGCTGAGAACTTGCTGGCATTTTGCTTCCAGTTTAAGTTTGGGTTTGCCTAGGACTTTCCTTCTAACAGTTCATTGTCTTTGCCTGGTCTCGTTTTAGGTATTTATAAAATTTTGGTTGTTTCACTGGGATTCTTACAAGATGGTAGTTCAAACCTATAGCTGTATACTGAGTCACCTGGGGAGCTTTAAAAAATATACTGATGCCTGTGTGCCCCACGTGTAAAATGTCTGATTAAATTGGCCTGGAATGTGGCCTGGGCATTTGTATTTTTAAATTATCTCAGGTAATTCTGCTGTACAGCCAGCACAGGGAAACTCTATTTAAAGGAGGAATTTGTCACCAGTGACCACATTTAAATTTTATCCAGATATTCTTATAACTTTCATTTCCCCACTGAAACTCAAAAATGTTAGGAAAGAAAAAATTAAATGTATATAAAAAATAATAAGCTATTAAAAGTAAATAGAAAATACTAGCAAAATAATATCATAAGATGACAAAAATTAAGTGTAATAATTATTGGGAAGCGGGATTTTATGCTCAGACTTACAAAAAGCAGAAGGTAAAAGCAAAGAAAATTATTAAAAATGAATATCAACTAAGATAATGGAAGAAAACAGAATAGTGAAGCAGAATATTTACCATTCATGAATTTGTCTATCAGAGGATTAAATGAGATAAATCCCAGTTGCAGTGGAGAGTCCAAGGGTTAACAGGCCCACTCAGGAGCAAATGGGCCCCTTTGGGCCACAGGGTCTAGAGTCTGTGCCCTCCCAAGGCCAAGGTTCACAGCAAGGAGTTCTTTAAGGTTCATTCCCTCAGCCAGAGCCTCAGGGTAGAAAACCCTTCCGTTATCACTACTGTGTATCTTTAGGTTTGTTGAAAGGGCTCCAATTAACTCTGGGTAGCTTTTGCTGATTTTCCCTGCAGCTCTGTTAACATGCAAAGCTGCAGCCCAGAGAGACAGGACTGGTGTTTCTCCTCAAACTGAGGACTGCTCAGAAACTGACTTCACAATTTGATTTGAAATTATTTCAAGAATGAATGGATTCAAGACTTCGCACATATACGAATTATTTTTTCCGTAAGGTGTTTAAACATGTAAACTTAACTGTCAGCATAATTACTACAGCACCTGGCATCAAGTGTTACAGATATAATTGGTGTACAGAAAATATTTTCTCAATTTTATTGTTGCATTACATTGAGCTAAAATCTAGGGTTTATATTGCTTCTTCATGTAAAACGATAAATAATAGTAATATTATTTATTATTTGCTATAGTTTGACAGATGAATCAATAATGATAAGAATAATCTTCCAGATGACCCACATATATCTACATTTATGTAAAGAAAAAGACATTTTAATTTATAACACAAATAATAATATAGCTTTTGCCACTAAAATTGTTTCAGTCTTTACATACAGTGGACTTAATTTTTTTACCTGAATGAAGTGCGTTTCATACTGAAAATCTGTCTCTAATTTTTGCCTCTTTTCCATGGCTACTGTGATAATTAGTGACTCTCAATTCTACTGGTCATAAGGTGATTCTCAGATTACTTATAAAATGCAGATTTGGGGGTCACTCACACATGATTCTGTGTATCTGGGCTAGTGTTTAGCAATTTGCATTTTACCTAATGCTCCAGTTGGTTTTTTGGAAGGTTTATGAACCATATATTGAAAGACACTAGTATAGAGGAGTGGTCAGGTGAGACTGGAATACTTTCACCTGCTAGGCTTGCAACTAACCCTGCTTTATTCCTGCTTCTGGTTCTAACTGTGTTAGCTTTGCTGCCAGAAAAATGCCAAGGCAAGTGAAGAAAGAGAGGCAGTGTCAGTAGGACCCCTGAACCCCAGTAGGACTCCTGAACTTCTGAAAGTTCCCAGGAGAAAGGAAGTAAGAATTGGGGATCTTGATAACATGGATTCTGATTCACTAGGTCTGGGAATATGGTGTTAGATTCTGCATTTCCAACCAGCCCCCTCCCATTCTGTCATGCCCAATATAGAAAGGCAAGGAGCTCACTGTTTATATGGGAAATGGAAAACAACAACAACAACAACAAAGAAAAAACAATAAAATAAAACAAAACCTAATTCTCAATTACAAGGTGCCCCTTAGGTTCATATAAAAGTGAGAGCAGTATAATTCAATGTAGGAATTATCATTGTAATGTCTTGGTAGAGCCTTACTTGCATGCATTTAAGTTACAAACATTCAACTACATATTTTGGAAATGGGTAAGGGATGGAGGAAAAAGTGAAAAAGCAAAAATTAAACAAAACAAAAACCTATAAAAATAGTGTCATAGGCAAAGGATGCTATCCAGTACTGAAAATGTCAACATCTGTTGGCTGGAAAGAATGTTTGAATAATTTTAGGGTTTCCCAATCATTGACAAAGAAGTGATACTCATTGTTTGGGTGTCTACAAAAAGAATGAAGACTTAAGAGCCCTGAAGAATCATTGACTTCTGAAGAGTTAGAGGCATACACAAAACCAAATGTACTATACTTTATGGGCCATATAAAGAGTTGTCAAAGGAACTTTAAATCACGTTATTTTTGCCTTATGCCTGATTTTGGAACTTAAACTCAGCTATGCAGAGTATCATCAATCAGATTAAATTAAGTTAAAATGCTACTCTGTATATGTATGTTTATGTGTATGTATGTATGTTCGTATATTATATAAATATGCTCTCTCTATATATATGTATTCTATATATATATGTAATCATACTTATCTGAGAAGTCTGCAGAGAAATGACTGTAATTCAATGCCGTGAAATTTTTTTTTCTATTCAACTGAAAGTTCTTACTCCACAGTTGCTAAAACTGCCTATGGTACTCTCTGTGCACCCATGCTATTTCTTCAATAGACAATAAGCTCCTGGAGGACAAGTTTCATGTTTTATATTTATTTTAAGCCTCGTTCACTACCTTGCTCAAGGTAGGTGATTAATATACTTATCTTAAAAGAATGAATGAAGGAATCTTTCAATTAGCAAATTTAGCTTTCTGCTACTAACCCCATAGTTAACCTAATGTTAATATTTTTTTGTGCTGAGTTGGACTGACTATTGAACTACAGTCTTACTAAAGTCTCCTCAGTCTTTTATCAATAGTTCTTTAATTTTGTAGAAGAATGTACAGAGCTATCACAACTTAAATGTATATTTGGAACTTAATACACATTTCCCAATAGAAAAAAAATATGTTGGTAGGGTGAGACCAATAAATAACTAATGAAGACTAATTCCAAAACTTAGACCTCAGAATAGAACCCAACCACTACATATTTGAAATGAAAAATAATGGAATCCAATACTGCTGCAATGCTGATAATTATAAAGAGCAGAAAATATTCATTTATTTAAAAAAGTGATCTACCATGTTCCATGCTAGTGCTAGGTCCTGTCTTTGTAATATGATTTTTATAACACTAAAATATAGCCCAAGCACTCTCTCTGAAGTATAATATTATGTAGACAACGGAAGTTTTATAGGGAAAACCTAATAGAGTGGGTTTATCATTTTTAATTCATTATTTCACTTGAGATACTGACAATCTAAAATAATAGTGATGAAGTTTTTCTCTCACTGGTAATAGGTGTCCACAGTAAGTCAATGCAGAGGCAGGCTGTTCATAGGCGAGACCCACACACTTCATCTTTTTGCTGTGTCATCCTTATGGACAAGACTTCTACCTCATAGTTCAAGATGACTGCTTGAGCTCCTGCCATCCAGTCTGATTTTCACCCAACGGGAAGAAATAATGAATAAAGAATACTCACATTCACTTTACAGACATATTTTAGAAGTTGTTCCTCCACGTCTGGTTGTCTTGCGTGGTCAGAACTTAGTCACATGGCTGTAGCTAGCTTCAGGGAATGTTGAAAAATGCTGTCCTTATTCCAAGTAGCCATTTGCCCAGGTAAAAAGTGTTTTTATTTTACTGAGGAAAAGGAGTATAATACATAATAAGGAGCAATTAGTAATCTTTGCCACAAAAGGAAATCGTCAGAAGTAAATAAAAAGGAATTCTTTTTGTTGGTGTTATTAAAGATAAAAGCCAGTTTTTATAGTAGAGCATAAATTAATATTCCAATATTTGTAGTTTATTACAAACTTTTTTTTTGATCTGAGATGGAATCTTGCTCTGTTGCCGAGGCTGGAGTGCAGTGGCACCATCTCAGCTCACTGCAACCTACGCCTCCCAGGTTCAAGCAATTCTCCTGTCTCACCTTCCTGAGTAGCTGGGACTACAGGTGCATGCCACCACACCTGTTTTTTTTTGTTGTGGTTTTTTTTGTTTTTGTTTTTGTTTTTGTTTTGTATTTTTAGTAGAGATGGGGTTTCACTATATCGGTCAGGCTGGTCTCAAACTCCTGACCTCAGGTGATTCACCTGCTTCAGCCTCCCAAAGTGCTGGCATTACAGGCTACAAAATATTTCTTTAAATGTAAATCTTGAAAGAAACTGGTCTGAAAAAATTCACAGGACGAAAATATGGCCTATGACATAAATAGTAAAAATAGAAATGATGTAATGTTCCTGCTTAGCTAATGTAGAAAGATTTCATTAGGTAATGCAGTGTTGATGAGTTAATAGCTTTGTCTAACTCTCCTGAATACATAATGTGCCTGAACTACTGGTACATTGTGAAATCTTCAGAGAGAGTTTTCTTTTTTTTTTTAAATCCTTTTTCATTTTATTTTATGCAATAAGAATTGACACCAAAGGATTTGCATTTCTTTTTGGTAACATGTTGAGCCATAGTTAAAAATGATGAAAACATATAATTTTTGTTCTACAGTGATAATCAACTAGGCATGTCTACAATGCTTATAAACATTCAATACAAATACTTCAAGGTTATCAATCATATTTGATAAAGAAGAAGAATGCACAGCCAGACTTTTCTGTTTTCTACCTTTTATGATCATTTTATATTTGTGTTATATTCGGAACAAATTAAAAGGTTATATGTATAATAAAGTCCAATGTTGAACCCAATCTCTCTCTCTCTCTCACACACACACACACACACACAGAAATGCACGCATAGAATTTCTTATAAATCAGTCGTTTTTGTAAAGGAATATTATAGGCATACAAACTTGCTCATTTTGGAGGACAAGACTTCTAATTTCTGTTGGTAGGCAATAGGTTTCAGTAATAAATTTGAACCTCTTAACACATTTTAAGGTGCATTTTAAATAAGATATTTTATAGTAAAAAGTGTGCTATTATTAATTAACATTTTTCAACACTTTTTTCTTGTTTGTGGAACTGGAGCTTAGGTCAAATGGGAGGAATAATGATCTTGGGGTCAGAAGACAGGTTCTAATATTGGCTCTACTTCTTTTCAGCTGTCTGGACTTGAGCACCATACAGTACACTCTCTCCAAAAGCAGCCTCCTTTGTACAATGGGATAACAATATCAGAGGCTTGTAGCAGGGGACCTAGGACACTGATCATAAGGGATGACTTTCATTTCTTTCTTTTCTTTTCCTCTTGTCTCCTTGCCTGTCTCTCAGGTCCAGTGTTTTCTTGGAGAGTTTCAATAATTTCAGTGTCAGACTTTTATGTAAGGTAAAGAGTTAACACAAGCACATGGCTTCAAACTTATTGGCAAATTAGAATGACGAAGACTCTGTAGTTCTTACCACAAAGGCATTGATTAAAAATTTGAGGTTAGATGTAAGCCTGCTGAGAGAATCTTAACTGGATAATACTTTGAGGTCAATTAAAATCACTGTTTAAACCATCCTCTAAGACTGGGATTAGGCCACATATTTTATAAAGAAATAAAGAATAATTTTTTTCCTGTTTGTAAGAATCAACATCTGCATAGTCTTTGATAGGTATATGATCTTCTATGCTCTCTACTAAAAGTTTTAAACAAGGTCAAAAAACCCATTTGAAGGAAATTAAATGTAAGAAAAATTAGTTTTGAAGTTTCCAAGGGATTACCTTAGGTTTGGGTTAAGTGTATTTATTGTTCCACCTTTTGGGTAAAATGCAAATTGACTTTTCCCTTGTAAATATTAGAAGTCCTTATTTTATTGAAAATATTATCCAAAAACAACAATAACAAATCCCACCCTCCTGGGCTAAGAACCAGAGGAGAAGCATCCTGGATATGTTTCCAGATCTCTATTAGATCGTTAAGTTTTCATCCATATTTAACAAATGTCATTATTCAGTTTCTTGGGGTCACTGTGTCAAAATGTCTGTGTTAGAACTTTATTTTCAGAGGTTCCTTTAAGTGGGCAGGAAGCATGGCATATTGGATTGATTACTCTCTTTAATCCATCCACTGGGTTGGTTTGGGATGTATACTTAAAAATTAGATTGTATCAGCACTGCCACAGGATCCTCAGCCAGAAGTCTCTTCTTCTGCCCTCCTTCCCCTGGCCAGTTTTCTTTTAAAAAGTGGGCTCTTCCATTATGTCTCCAGGTAGCAGTAGCAGCTCTGCCTGTGTGGCATCCCTTACCAGATGGCCCTCTTAATAAATATCTTGCTCTTGCCCACCCTCACTTTCTTGATCCAAATGTGAAATGCCAGCAAATAAATAAGAGCATTGTACTCTGATGAGTTCTCTTGAGATGGGGGAAAACCCTGGGGAGAGGAAGCTAGAAACAGCTTTTCTGTTTACTGTGACTGCTCCTAATTACTGGCGAGTAGTAGAAGATATCATTTAGATGCAGCAGATTATAAAGATAAAGAAAAAAAAATGAGACATAAATTCTCCATGTTACCCCAAATGCCTTTGCTAATGTGGAAATACTCTTGGATTGTTGGAGTCCATTTGAAATATTGTGCATGATCCTTACAAGGGGACCCCTGACTTTGGACTCAGGGTAGACAGTTGCTGCGTGCAGATTTCACCGCCAGACTAAAAGTGCAACGGAAATGAGTGGGTGATGAGAGCAGAGCAGCCAGTTCTTTAATTGAATTAAAAGCTGGTTGACATCAATGCAGACACCTGTCCAATTACAGACAGGCCAAGGTGTTTACCATTGCTGTACAAGCGATTCGAAGATGACAGAAATCTTTCCGCCCACAGATTAACATAATGAAGGAGAACAGATTACAGTGGATGCCGGCCAAACACCTTGGTTGGCAGCTGGGGGTGGAGTGGTGGAGGGAGGAGGAGTCTGCTGAAGTATGTAAGTAGAAACGGAGTACTTTTTTCTTCTCTGAAATGTGCTTGGCTTTAAAAAGCATCCATTTTGCTTTGTGTCTTAGGCTCGGTTTCCAGGCAGAGCATTTATACTTGTCTGCATTTAGTCAGAGGAGTTAATCATAAAATTTCAACATGAAAGCAGACTCCTCTGTTGTTTTGCTGCTTCTCAGCATACGGTGTCCCATTAGAGGCGCAAAAGCTTGCAGAGCTGGTGTCAGCTCCACAATGATTTTGTCTTAGGTCGTCAGGCTGCCTCCAATTATTAATATTTTTCTTTGGCTCCTTTGAAACTTGAGGTTAAAGCAAAGGAAAGAGAGTGTTGGAGATAATAATGTATCAGTCAAAAGAAACAATGTCTGTCACTTTGCTTGTTCCCTGGAAGGGGTGTGGTGGGAGTCAGGCTCTCCTATAGTGAGAGAAATACCCAAGTGGAGCTAAGAGTCTGCAAAATCTTAATTTTCAGTCACCCGTCAAGTGCTCACTTTTGGTAAACCATACTAATAGCTGCTGGGATAGAGGATAAGGAAAGAAGTAAAAGGATATGCCCTCTGTGTTCAAGGAATTCCCAAATCACTGTGAAAGACTTTTAAGTCGCAAGTTCTCTAGGCCAATGCTCTTCCCCTCTGTTAGGTGGAAACCCTGAGAGCACAGAGTTTGGAGCCATATGCAGTAGGCCTCCTAACCTTCCTACGGTGATGTGTTTCCTTCCCTTAAATCAAGTCCCTGCCCCCTGATCTTTCAGCTTGGGCTTTCTGCACCCACTGTGGCCCACAGGACTTCAATTCAAAGGGAATCTACTTACTTGACTTCAAACTCCCTTGGTGTGGCATGTCAGGATTTCTCAATGTTAGGCATTAATGCAAAATGCATTATCGCTTAGCAGTGAGAGTTATGGTCCTGCTGGTGCCAATGATTTTAATCCGGATACCCACGCTCCTGTGTTTCATGGGATACTAACACTTTTAAGACATCAATAATGCTTACTTTATGCTTATTGAATGTTTCTTCAGCTTGCCCTCTTCCATTACCAAGAGGGACTAGCAGGTTTCCTGACATGGTTGGGACCATTTTCTGATTTCACAGAGTTTGTGGCTGAAAGGGAGTTTGCGAGGTCATCTGGCCTGCCTTGTAATACGGACACTCTCAAAAAAAAAAAAAAAAAAAAAAAAAGACTTCTCTGGGATGTATCCCAAACAAAAAGATTCACAACCAAACCAATTTTAAAGTTCTCCCTTTCAGGATATACTTCTTCAGTATAAAAACCCCAAGTGTCACAAGTGTCATAAAAGGCAACTACCGCATTTTCTATGTTTGGGCTTTCTGTCTAGGATTCTTTTAGATATGTCATTTCTATATTTCCCAGTATTCTTTTTAATATAATACCAAAATATATATTTACATTAAATTTAGGCTTCCTATCATCTTGAACTGGTAAGTCTGAATCTTATAAATGTCATTGTCCACTTGGCCTGTAGGCAAACATTCTGCTTTATGTATCAATCTGTTATTATAAGAGTTCTTCTAGTTCCAATATTTTCTTATGTTAGAAACCTTGCAAAAATCAGTTGTATTCTATAGCACCTTTTCCAGACGCATATAGCGGAAACATTGATAAATGCTTTTTGATGATGATATATCTTCAGAATAACACTGTATTTTCCGGAGAGTACCTAATCTAAGTAGAACCCTGACACTTAAAGCAAAGCCATTAGGATAATCACTTAATGATCTCAAAGGATATATCCACAATCTACATAGTCTTGGAGAGAATATGTTACTCTATTTCTGGCCATGGCACAACTTTTCAACTTGAATCCATCCTGATAAACACTCCTTACTGAGAACCAAAGGAGATAAACCATGTGTCTCCAACAATAAAATGACCTTGTCTTGGTTCCAAGTGAATTAAGACCACATGTTTGACCAGCCCCTTGCCCCTGCATAACCCTTAATTTTAACCTGATAGGAGCAGAAAGCACAGCAAACCATTATGGTGTTCTTCTTCCTGAAGTAGGTAATACTAAGTTGCCTTTAAGGAAAATTATCAGATGGTTTGACAAACTTTGTCTCTGACACACAGCATGATGAACAAGATTCCCTACTGGAAATAGAAAAGAAATGGCACTCCAGCCTTAGAAAATGCAGCACATTTTTCGAAAGTGTGATTGATTTACAAGCCATCTAAAACCTTCCACCTTGGATCCAAAGTTGGCAAGAACCAAAACATCAGCTTTCTTCTTTTTCTTTCTTTTTTTTTTTTTTTCTGTTTTCTATTTTGCAGCTCTCATTTCTCAGGGCTTATTATTGTTTCACCTGGCTTGAAATGGGAAATGTGAGCACTTTGATAAATGGCTTGAAAGATGATCTCGTTTCTCTCCAGCATCTTTCTTTAAGAGTCTCGGGGTTTTTCTATGAAATACAATACAATTTGGTAAAGATCTCTACTAAATCAAAGCTGAAGAAAGCAAGTTTGCTGAGATGAGCAGTGCTTGTTTTTTAAGGTCCTTAAAATAAGGAGTGGCTGAAATTAATAAAAGACTCTCACTATACACATATTATACACAACGTAACTCCTTTTGTGAAGACAAGAAACGTTAAATAAAACACTAAAGATCACTTAGTGAGTGTGAACTCAGGATCTGGTTTGATAAAATCCCTCTGAAAGTCTATAGAATACCCTTCCTGATAAGTTGATATAACAATTAAAATTTCAACATTGCACTGTAGTTATGATTTGGAAAGAAATGTCTTAGTATAAGGAATTTTATAAAGCCAGGCTGTAAAATTGCACAGTCGTAGAGCTGCTTTTATGTTTCTCAATGATAATACTTCCTGAATGTACAACACATCTTCATGCTAATGATTTCAGATAACCAACCTGTATATCAGCATTGTTTCTTTTTGGACATGGTGTTCCTATGCCTCAGCTGAAGCGTGCTCATCTATGAAGGGTGCTGCTTTTCACATATGCCCCATAGGTTAAGTGATGATAAAGGGAAACTAGCCTCATATTCCAACATGCTTTTCTTATTGACATTAGGATTAAAAGTCTTATTCTCTGGGGGCTGATTCATTTCTTGTTAGCATGGCATTATACTAATTCAGACATGCAAGTCATCTTATTTAGAATCTTACAGTAGTTTCCAACTTGGCAATAGGAAAGACATGGCAAATGCCAAAGATTTGCTAAAGATAGAATGGCTAAAACACATTTTATGATGATACTTTAGTTTTGAGGCTGTAATTTGGGGATCGTGGTGGAGGCATTACAAAATGGAAAAATGAAGCTTACATAATTATTTAGAATGTTGATTCTTGGTTGGGGCACGTTAAGTATGAAATACCAGTGGGACATCCAGGTGTGGATACATGGCCTGCAGATAGAAACCCAGAACCAGGGCTTGGGAGAGATGTGAAGTCTCTAGATACAAATGTGATCATTGAGAGATAAGGCTTAATAAGCTAGCAAAGGCAAGTGTTTAGAAAAAGAAAGAAGCTTGACAACAACCCAATCTTGAGAAACAAAAGCTATTTAAGAGACTGTGAGAGGAACATGAGTCAGTAAAGGAAACAAAGGAGTTCTCAGTAGTTTAGGAGAACAACTAAAAAATTCAATGTCACAGAAGGAAGTTGAGGGAGGATAAGGACTGAGGAAGGGCTATTTGATTTGGTATTTAAGGGATCACTGCTGATCTTTAAAAGATACAAAGTGTCGGCCGGGCACAGTGGCTCATGCCTGTAATCTCAGCACTTTGGGAGGCTGAGGCGGGTGGATCACGAGGTCAGGAGATCGAGACCATCCTGGCTAATACGGTGAAACCCCATCTCTACTAAAAATACAAAAAAATTAGCCGGGCGTGGTGGCGGGCGCCTGTAGTCGCAGCTACTCGGGAGGCTGAGGCAGGAGAATGGCATGAACCCAGGAGGCGGAGCTTGCAGTGAGCCGGGTTCGCGCCACAGCACTCCAGCCTGGGCAACTGAGCGAGACTCCGTCTCAAAAAAAAAAAAAAAAAAAAAGAAAAAGATACAAATCGTCTAGTAGCATGTAGAGGCAGAAATTGAGTTGCAATGGTAGCCTAAATTGGAATGGCATAGTTCTGCGCTAGAGCTCTTGACTGGCAATACTCCATGTTAAGTATTCTAAAGTCCTGAACTTGTTCAGTCTTAATACTAACCCTTTGAGGTAAGTACTATATTATCCCCATCTCAAATGTGAGGCCTGCAAGGCCTTGCCTTCAAGACTGAGGGTATTATTATCTGTTTACAGACAAGGAAACTAAGGCACAGAAGTCTGAACAACTTGCCCACGTTCATATGGCCAATCAGCAGCAGATTTGGCATTTGGAGCCAGCAATCTGGCCCAAGCATCGGTGCCCTTTCCCACACTACTCCATTATGAAGATGTGCATGTGATAATGTGAGCTTGCTTTTAAGCCATTTGGTGGAAGGAGAAATAACTTCTTAAAAGAAAGTAAACTCAGAATGTGGGTCATGATCTGGGAGATTTAAGAGGAAATGACAATCGCAGGGACAGGAATGAGAGAAAGCAGGAGGTTCTGACATGAGAGGGTTTTGAAATTAGAGCTGAATTTGGCATGAGATGGTCACACATGTGTGCGTATTAGTTCGTTGGCTTGCTGTCTTCTTTGGCCATAAGCTAAGATGATGGTGCCAAGTGGATGAATATTTTCATGTAGAAGCATGGCAGACAGGATTCAGTAGCCCACGGAGATGCCTGGGTCGTTGCTGGAATGAAGACTTAGAGATAGCCCTAGGGACTAAGGGCAAGTGGGAGGTGTCAAAGCAAACAACTGGTCTTTGCTCCATCCTGGCTTGTTGATCTTTTAATTTTTTTAAGTTTTCTACTGGGGGGGAAATTATGGAAACATGTATATTAAAATTTGTGTTTGAATGATGAAAGCTGTCATCAAAATTGGCACCTTAAAGCAATAATGTATTCTCTGAGCGATTGAAGGTTTCCTCAATAAAGAGACACCACGAGTGGGGCCATCTTATTATAAAAATATGATAATCTATGTGGTTAGGATTAAAGGTTGCTCTGAAAAATGTCTTTGTGGAAAAACATTGGTGAGCAAATGCACAAGTTATATTTTGGATATTTTTTTAATTCACAGGATTAACTAAATAAGGAGTCTCTGCCTTGCTTATGAACACTAGTAAACAAAATGTGTTTTCATTTCTACAGGTACTTTTAATTGCTGAACAAATCTCATATATCTACCAGCAAGCGATGTTAATTCAATAATTCCATGTGTAACACTTCCGTTTAAGATAGGTGTCTTAATTAAATAAACTAATAATTTTGCAAGTAGAAGTACAAAAGCATAATTATCTAATTTGCTAATTGTTCAACTATGTTAATTTGCATACTTGTTAGCTACAACATAAACAAATGGTTTGTATATGTATGGCCTACTGTTAAAATAATGAAGCCACTCTTGGGAGTAGCATTTTTAAAGTGTGTTAATAGGTGCCCTATAAAAAGGACTCCTTAGTTAAATATAGTTGAAAAATGCTAGGTTAAAGAAAATTAAATAGTTTTGTTTCTGCAGGAGGTCTAGGATCCTGGAATGAGATTATATATATCTTAGCTATTGGAAACACTGTGCTCTGCCTCACGAACTATATGTGGAACCCCCTCCCCATTTTAATGGGAGAAACATCAGATGCTGTTTGAGAGCTGTTTTAACAATAAGTTGGTCTCACAATTTTTTTCTCATGAGTCCTTCCATTCAACAATCAGCAGAAAGGGAGGAAAATGACTGAAAGAGGAATATGTTTTTGATTTCTGTCTCTGGTCTCTTTGTCTTTGTCTTTGTCTGTCTGTCTTATAGACACACACACAGATATACACACAATGTTCTTTATTGATGCTTATGGTAAACATGCAACCCTCTTTTGTCCCTTTTTATTATAGGCATATTGACAGGCTTGCTACCCTTCAAAAACTATGCAGTAACCCTAACTGCTTGCACTTTGGCTGGCTGTACTGAGAGCTCACATGCATTGAACATCTCTACTCCACAAGAAGGTAAAGTAATTTCAAAGGTCTTGACTTCCACATTTCAGTCATGAATAATAAAATAGGAGAAGAGCTAAATGCTGCAAGGCCATTTGCTGGAAAACCCCAACCTAATCTGATGACAAAGTGCATTGCCAGGCCATAATTGCTCCATTTTTTGGGGGGGTGCGAAAATGAATCAAACTCCATACCCTTTAATGACATGCATCTTTAATAGCTGTAATGCAGATTAATGGGCTTTTTAATTGCTGTTACATTGTTCATGCAAGAGCCTTGTCATTAATATGAAGCATCTGAAAGATTAATGAAAGCTTCCTCATTTTACTATGGCTCAGAAGTAAATCTAGAGACAGTCTGACTAAAAAGAATTGATTGTATGGCACAGTATGAAATTGAGAATCAAACGGTTGATTTCCATGGTCTTTTTTAACTGCTAAACAGCAGCACAGGCAACAATTATTTCAGTATGATGAAACCTCCAAATGCCAATTGAGGCATTATTAATCACTGCTTAGTTCCTTCCGACTTAAGTCTCACTTCTGTTGTACTTGGAACTTACAAACTGTTGGCATAAATTAAGATTTCAGAAAGCATATGTTAAGAAGGCAGTGAGAAAGAGAAAATATTTTAGCACGCCAAAGTGGAAGCTTTGCTCAAGCATCAGAATGCATCACTTCAAGAAATAACAGCTCTCAAAACATTTGAAGCATTGTTACTTCATATTTCTCTATTCTGGATAAGAGGAATTGTACATTTCTTATACTGTCTAGTTGAAAAGTTCTTTAGGAGATTTAAAAGCTTGATCTTTAGGGAAAAAGAGTCAGCCAGTCTTTCTCTCTCTCTCTTTCCCAGTATCTATATATTCCCCCCTTCCTCTTTTAAACCCTTTACCAAGCACCACTTGCACTGAAGATATGTAACAGAAAGGAAGACGTGGACCCATAGGATGAAAACAGGACAGGATAAAGGACTTTGTAAAATCCTTCTTGTGACCCTTTATATGCTGTATTTTTTACCTAAACCAATCAGAGTTCCCTCACCTGAACTATGCTGTCAGTGACCCAGCCTCAGCATTTTCTCCATCTGGTCTACTCGTAATAGCACTGTTTTTGTTGTATCATTGCATCTGCTGAGGACATGATTATCATCCCCTCTTACAAGGACTTTCACCAACCTCAGTATGGGACAAATGGCCCTATGTTGCATTATTTTCTCTGTATCCACTAAATCCTTTGTCCAGGGTTTACCTGGTACCCTTCATAACAATTTCAAGCTATGCCCCGGAAAGATCCCTGCTCTTGTTTAGTTTATATTTCCTTTTTATTTTTAAAGACGTTCCCAAACTTCTAAATATCCACGAAGTAATTCTGAATTTACTAAATGATAGAGGAGTTTAGGAAAATTTTTAAAAAACTTTTAGTTCTTAGGACCCCCAATTCATTGACAACTATATAAAATAAACAGCTCTTTTTAAAAAAATATGCACGAAAGTTTTCATATATAATTGACTAAACTGATTATGCAAGCTCTGGCAATTCTTATCATTACATATAGGTTTTTAAAATTTTATATTATGAACCACATTCACCAGCATTACTCATCTTAGATCACAAGCTCCTTGAGGCTAGGAGACTCTATCTGCTTAATTTGCTTTAATAGATACAGTCCCACATAGAGATTATGGGTTAATAGTACTTTTGATGGAGTAACACAAGCATCAGTCAAGTGAACTAGTGTAAGTACTCCTCATCCATCATTGATACAAATTCTCACAAATATGGGACAGTTATTTAACACTGTTCCTAAAGCAATTACTGACAAGTTGCCCATGAATCGGGAATATTTCCATGCATGGGATTTCAGGTTTATTCCATGATTTATTGGTTTGGGTCTGAAAAGTTTGAATTAGAAAAGTAAACTAAAATTAGACTCTATAAATCTTTTCTTCCACAGCCCCACAAGAGGTTCAGCCACCAGTAGCCAAATCCCTTCCCAGTTCTTTGCTGCTCTCCTGGAACCCACCCAAAAAGGCAAATGGTATTATAACTCAGTACTGCTTATACATGGATGGGAGGCTGATCTATTCAGGCAATGAGGAGAACTACACAGTCACAGGTAAGACCTCTAGAGTTATCAGTGAATTGTTATAGTCTATATTCAAATATAAACATACATATAGTTGGCTCTCAATATCCAGGGGTTCCATATCTGCAAATTTAATCAAGAATGCTTAGAAAATATGTGAAAAAAATAACGACACAACAATTAAAAATAATATAAATTCTAAAAACATAGTATAACAACTATTTACATAGCATTTACATTGTATTAGGTGTTCTAAGGAATCTAGAGATGATTTAAAGTATACAGGAGGATGCGGATAGCCTATATGCAAATAATACACCACTTTGTAACAGGGACTTGAGCATCCATGAATTTTGGTATCAGTAGAAGGTCCTGGAACCAATCTCTCACTGATATTGAGGAGTGACTGCACACACACACACACACGCACACACACACACACACATATCAGATAAATAGAGTCTATAGTTATCTGAAAATGTGTTTTTGAAATTGGGTTGCTTATTTTTATCTCCTGTTAATCACTCCAATTGTATGATCTTGAAAGTCATATTAGATTTATGGTGAAACTGAAGCTAAAAAAAATGGAAAAGTGCTCATGTTACCTCCCTCCACCCATGGCTGTCCTACTGCATGTTCTCTTCTATAGAGCCCACCACCCCTTACCTAAATCCTTCTAGCAATTACCTTTGCTCAGATGCAGAGGAGGCCTGGAAATGCACAAATGTGCTAAGCACAAAGAGCTCAGCACATGACTTCTCTGACTTCAGCAGACCACAAGGATTGAAATTGGGAGCCAGTGTTTTCCCAGTCAGGCTCACAGTGTCCAGATGGATCGATGACATCATCAAATAAATTCCTCTCTCACATGAGCTATTAGAGTGGTGCAAAAGTAATTGTGGTTTTTGCCATTGAAAGTGATGACTTTTGCACCACTCGAATACTTTAAAATCCTCACTAATGTGTAATAGTCTTAAGACTCAGAAGTGTGACTCAGTGTGGTTTGAATTTTAGATCTGAGAGGAAACATAGTATATCTGCCCATATCGTATTATAAAGTGTGATGATACTGAAATAAAATGAAGTAAATTGTTGGAAAAACTTTCTAAATACACAAGACTTGCATTATGTATGCTGCCTGTACTGTGTTTATATTTGTATTATACTTATAGTGGTTTTGTATTTCATATTATTTTATATACTGTATGTGACTCTCATGTGAGACATTATTAATCAAATGTTGATTGATGAAAAAACCAAGGCCTAGAGATATTAACTTCTTCATAAAGGTCATAACAAGTTAGAGTCAGAGGTAGGATGAATTATTTATGTATTCACTCACTCCATTAATACCAGGTACTAAGGTTGTAATAGGGAACTGGCCAGACACTGTCCCTCTTCTCTTGGTGCTCACAGCTTCATGGGGGCACATGTAGATGCTGGAGCAAGTCGTGTGGACAGGGCTGTGTATTCATCCAGTTGCATTCTCAGGTTTACATTTTTTTGGCCCCCCTCTAGTCTGAGAACCTTAAAACGACAAGAACAATTACTTTTACATTTTATTATTCATAATTGGATAGAATTCCATAATATTTATTCTACAACATAGGTATTATTTTACACCCCAATTTTACAAGTGAAGAAACTGAGGCAAAGAAGGATTAAGTAACCCAAGGTCACACAGCTTGAGTCGGAGGCTTTGGTACTAACCCAAGCGTTCTGGCTGTGTTGAAGAATGTGGTCTTAAAAACAAGTGTTTTAACTTGTCTTAGTTTCTGAATTTGTAAAATGGTGTTAATTACATTTTTCAGTATTTTAAAGAGAACTAGAACTATATATAAAATATATAACATGTCGTTAGCAATTAGTAAAGAGAAGTTATAATTGTTATCTCCTGTACAACACAGGGTTCATTGTAAAAACTGAATAGGTTAATCATACTCCAACAGTATCTTATGGCATGATTTTAACTAAAAATTATAAACCACAGAAGTTATTTCAGAAAAAACTAAATCACACCATGGAAGGAACTTTACATATACTACATCTTTGAACCTTTACATATATTACATTTTTAGATATATTACATCTTTGATGTAACATATTAATTAACATACAAAGCACTTCTGTGACCAAGAGGTAACATTGCATATAATGGGATATCATAACTTTTAGAACCAGAATAGACATGTCCTCTGAGAATCCTTTTGCTCCCCACGTGTGACACAGGTATGCCCCTGTATGCTTACCAATTACCTTTATATTATATTGCTGCTTTTTGTTTCTGTCATCTTGAATAGGACTGTTTGTTTGTTCGTTGGTTTGCCCTGCTGAACCATAATGATCATTAAGGACACAACTTTATTTGTTTTTTTCATTACTGCATCTCTTGGACCTATCACAGAGTGGGAATGGAATAAAAAGTGTTAAAGGAGTGAAAGAATGAAGTCACATGATTCCTGGGAATAAAAAAAAGAAGATAGCAAAGGGGAACTGATGGAGGATAGGATTAGGGTAGGAATAAGGCAATAGAGAAGAGAGAAAAATGGAAAAGATACAGCCAGGGGAAGAGAAACTAAGATCCCTTCCATGTGACGAAATGAAAGCTGAATCGGTCCACAGGGAAGTGGTGTAGCTGATGGCAGGTCTCAAACTGTGGGCCTTGACTCTTTCCAAAATGTACAGAACTCCATACGAGGTTACACTGGACAAAACCAGAAAAAGGGCAGTGTAGGGAGAGGAGCAAGAATTCACATCAATTTCTAATAGCACCTGCAAAATGACACTGAATTCTGTATTTTGTTTGTTTGAATTATCAAGAACACCATGTGACTATAGGCCCTGATGAAAGATTGTGGTAAATGACACCATAGTGTGTTATTACAATAGAAGCCCCAAATATAAAGAAAGTGAAATATTTTTAAAGTGCCTACATCCATGTTTTCTTGCTATGGTGGTAATAGATTGATTCTTCAATGGTTTTCAATCTTTATGTAATATTTTAAAGAACATATCTCCAATAATACCCATAGCATTTTTTTTTCTGCTGTAGTTTTCTTGGCATTTCGTAAGCAACTATGTTCCTTGTTGCTTTCATCCCCAAATAGTTTAAGATATGAAGCATATTGGGATTTCAATGCTGGTCAAGGAGGGGAAATAAACTGATAAAGTTAATATGGGGTTCAAAGATGTACATGATTATTCTAACTTTATAGCTAGAAAAACTGAGACCTAGACAGGTTAAGAAACTCTAGTCAGTAATCAGAGGAACTAATTCAAATGTAAATCTGTCTGGCCCCAAATCCTCTGCTTTTAATTTCTATACATTCTGCTTGTTGCTCATATTTTATTTTTCCTTGCCAGAACTCTAAAAGAAAGACCCCAGAACACCTGTATTAGTCTGCTAGGGCTGCCATGTCAAAATAACAAAACTGGGTGACTTTAATAGAAACGTATTTCTCACAGTCTGGAGGCTGAAAGTCCAAGACCAAGATGTCGGCAAGCTTGATTTATCCTGAGTCTCTTTCCATGGCTTGCAGATAGTGGCCTCCTCACCGTGGGTGTACATGGCCTTTCTTTCAGGTGACTCCATTGTTGGTATTTTTTCCTCTTCCTCTGAGGATGCCAGTCCTATTGGATGAGGATCCCACTCTTATGACCACAGATTTTATATCTGTGATATGGACTAAGTTCAGGTCATTTATATTTTTAAAGTTTAGCTATCTACAGAGACTCTCAGAGAAGACTAAATAGGAAAGGGACTCTGTCTGTCTGAAGTCAGCAAGGGAGAAGGCTGTGGAGAAACTGATCTAGCCATTGGGATGGGCTTTAGCTTCTATGGGCACTTTAAGTCTACACCATAACATGTATCTATCTACAATGCTATTGGTACTTACTGTTTGTCTTTGTGTCAGGATATTTGTGACATAGTATCTTTTCCACATTGAGTGGTTTGTGGGCAGAACTTCTATTCATGATGTCTGGTGATTTCAATAATAGTGTCAGTTTAGGGCTACTAAAGTGGATCTGTATAGAGCTGAAATGTTTCTTAATAGAGAAACTGAGAAATGGAAGACAGAGTTTACTAGATAGGGAAAATAATTGATAATATCTTTAATTATAAAAGTGATATATTCTTACAGAAGATAATTTAAAACATGCAGACAAGTAATACCTGAGAATCCTGTCATATAGAAACTCATAATATTTGATGGAATTCCTTCTACTACTTTATTCACGTTAAAAATTGAGCTATAACCTATGCATGATATTGAATATTTACATATTCCCTTATTATATTATGACTATATCCTATCATTAAACATTTTTCTAAAAATATTTTGAAATGTTTTGAATAACATTATATTCCATCTCATATAGCATATAATGGATATTTATTAATGCACTTAACCATTTGAGCAATAGTATCTAATCTATCTCTATTTTAAATATCTTGACATAGATATTCTTATACACAAATATTTATTTGCTAGGTTCCTAGAAGAATAGCTAAATCAAAGGTAATGAACATTTACAGAATATTTGATATAGTTTGTCACATTATTCCAGGAAAGTTGTCAGCAGTGACTTTTATATTCTTAAATATTTGATTATTTTACAAAAAAAGTTATTTTATTTTAATTTGCATTTTAAAGTACTAGTTATAGTGAATACTTTTCTGAATAATTATTAACCTTTTATATTTTCCTTTCATTCATCTAATCACATTCTTGATGAGCAAAAATTTAACTAGGGTAAGGAATAATTTTGAGACTTCTCCACGAGCAACCCTGTTTTTTCTGGTTACAATCACCCACACTGTTTAAAATGTTTTACTTTCTACAATATCAGAAACTTCCCTACTAACTTGGTTTAATGTCCCCTCCTAAATATTCAAAGTGTCAACAATTTTTTTCTCACTCCTACTTCATTTACTTGTAGTCTCCTTTTAGGTTTCCATATCGAATCGACATTCTTCCCTCAGGGTTTGCCAGTGGCTCTTGCTGCCATGATGGGCACAAGCAAAGTAAATGCATTTCAATTCAGAAGCCGCTTAGCATCCAGGTGGCTTGGATTTCTTTTTCTTCTTTTTCTTAAACATGAAGCATTAAAAGTCAAAGGCATTGCTGCACCTTGAGTTAGTACAAAATACATTTTAAAATGCATACAGTTCAAATTTTTTACCTTGCATAGGCCATAAGCTAGTAGTATGGTGGGTCAGTTCTGACACTGAAAAATGAATCCAGTTAGAGAACCTCCCGAAGGCTGTTGATGTTTGCTATAATAAATAGCACACACTTTAAGTCAAACTTTTTCATTCTGTATTCAAAGGTAATGGATTTTTTGTAACCATAGTAACCTTGGTGTATTTCTGGATAAATACATGAGGTATATACATTCTAGTTTTATTTTTGAATATAAACTACCACATTATGTATTACTAATAATATGAAAAATAGGATGTAGGTTAGTATAATGACAGCTTAAACTAGTATGCATTTTTCTTCTGCAAAAAATAAATATTTATCAAAAGAATAGGTTCAATTAATTTTTCTCCCAGTTTTGTGGTATTCTGGTGGTGTCATTTATCTTTTTTTGCAAGATCTCCATTAATCTCTTATTTCCGTCCCATAACAGATTTTTAAGAATTTTGAGGTAAAAACAATTGTACTTTAAAGCTTATGATTAAAAACATAATTGAAAGATTGAAGGACTTGTATTGATATCACTAGCAGAGCTATTGCGGGCCACTTAAGATGTGTGTATACAGTACATTACCAAACAAGTAGACAAAAGAAATCCTTCTTGAGACTGTTCAACATACCAGGATTGTTTCAAAGTTCAGGCTGGATAGCATATGATTGATGATGACTATCCAGACTGTAGCCACAGATTATTCTTATTTTAAATGAGCACACTACCAGAAACTGGCCATTTTTAAGAAGTTTATAAGATGTTTCTGAAAAGCCTACAAACTTTTTAGAAACAAAAATAGCAAGATGGTGCTAATCAGGACAAGTCTCCACCAAACCCGGCAAGGAGGTTTATGCGAGTTGTGCTTCCTAGTTAGAAAAGACTATCTGAATTGCTTTTGGTTAAGCCAACCTAAGCCATTGCTGTGGATAATGACTAGAACTCCAAAGGAGGAAAGGTTAGTAGGGACGTTATAGAAAAATAACAACTATCTCACACCAAGCCATAACACATGTATCATCTTATAAATCTAACACACAAGCCATAACAAATGTATCATCTTATAAATCTACATAGTCATCTTATAGTTAAATAAGAGTGACTGATATCTAGAACCATAGATAGTGTCTTCCCACTGCTGTTCCATCAGGACCTGGATTTCTATCACTAAGACTGAGGAAGTAAGATATAGATAATAGCAATGTAATGAGTGTGTGCATGCATGTGTGTGTGTGTGTGCATGTGTGTATGTAATTGAGAGACAGAAAAATAGAGAGAGGGTGGAAAGGCAGATGTGGGCAGGTGGAAAGAGGGAGGAAAAATCGATGAATTCTGGTAAAATCATATAGGCAATAGTTATTTATGTCTAACCAACTAAAAGTGCTAAAACTTTTTTTTTGGTCTTATTTGCCAAGGTCAAAGAGAACTATGTATAAATAGCAAAATAGAAACGCTCATCTTAAACTTTCCAAACACTTAAGTCTTACGATGAGAAATTTATTGACGAAGAAGCTGTATTGCTTATGGCACAATAAAAACACATTTAAAGGTTAGGCACTTCTATCTGAGCGTTGTAAGGAACCTTATCAGCACTCTACAAATTTGAGCTAAATTATACTCATTCACACCAATGGCTTACAAAAGGTCTTTTCTTAGCAAAATAGAATTTTACTTTAACCTAGATATTTTCTTTATTTTGCATATTTAAATATCACATTGCAGTACATTGAAATAACTCCTCTTACACAAAATACTATCACCTAAAGGAATGCTGTTAACATGCCTGTGTTCTGTTACAAGCTCTAATATTAATAAAGCAGAGCATGTGAGGATTTCCAGGTAAGACGACGGTCTCATCCATGAGTCACCATGCCACTCTATTACAAATGAGGTCATACCATGTTTCCCTCTGATGTCTCAGTCATATAGTATTAAATTGTACAAAGTCTGAGAAACTTTAAGGACACGAAGGAACAAAAGTCA
The DNA here is from genome assembly GCF_028885655.2 of Pongo abelii. Lineage (NCBI taxonomy): Eukaryota > Metazoa > Chordata > Mammalia > Primates > Hominidae > Pongo > Pongo abelii. The sequence continues at coordinate 33,405,913 of NC_071985.2, forward strand.
AGCTATGCAATAAGTAGAGCCTTCAAAGCCAAATGACTAAGCTACTAACTCTGTGACCAGAGACTCCAGAATAGTTGTTCAAGGTTGTTCTATATACCAGATCTTTGGGTTAATGAACAGTGGATGCTACACTCTCAAGAGTCTTATTCATCAAGCAACAAAGGGTCAAATGAAAGGAAATAACTTGTACAGAATGTTTGAATATCAGTTGTGGTTAGCTGTAAACAATACAATCTAAGTGTCATTCTTCCATTAAGGTGCTTCTATAATGCACCCGTATGTGAAGAAATAAAATATGTTCAAATTTACATTTTAAGACCCGTACCCAAATATTATATGATCTGTTAACCTAATTAAGGGATATTATGTTCATAAATGATAGGGAAAGTTTCTATGCTTAAAGGGATTTTAGAAGAATCGAGGGAATAATATTCAGTTAGAAAAGCAATGGAGTTAAATGCTGGAAAGATAATGGAATGAGTCCTTCAGTTGAAAGTGTTACAAATAGAGATGTCCTGTTATTTTCAGCATTTTGAGAGTTGCTATTATTTTTTATGTGTGTTTTAAAGTGCTTAAATTGAGTTATAAATTAATACAGAAAAGTGGACACATCTTAAGGGTACAGCTTGATGGATATTTACAAATGAAGTACATCTATGGAATCTGTACCCAAAACAAGAAACAGAGCATTGTCAGCACCCTGTAAAGCTCCTCATTTTATGGCCTCAAATCTTGACTCAGGTGATTGCTTTCCTGAGTGTTGACACCATAAACTGACTTTGCTAATTTTGTACTTAATATAAATAGAATAAGCAAATGGAGGGGGGTCTTCAAAAAGCTTATGGAAATGCATATTATGAAAAATGCGAGGATTTCAATTTTTTCCACCAAAATAAACTCATACTAACTTGTTATAACATTCCTGAACAGGATCTAGTTTGAGGTGGTAAGAAAGATAAGACATCAGTCTGAAACGAGCCCCTACCAGGGCAACATGAATTCAGTAAAATTGAAGCAAGGACAAATATCAAATTTCTGGTGAAGCTTGCATAGAAGAATAGTGAAATCATTGATGTTTTAAAAAAAGTTTATGAGGACAACGCCCCAAAGAGATCGGCAGTTTACAAGTGGATAACTCATTTTGCTTAAAGAACAAGGAACAAGACAGTATTAAAGATGAAGCCTGCAGTGGCAGACCATCCACATCAATTTATAAGGGAAAATATTCATTTTGTCTGTTTACTAATTGAAGAAGACCAACAATTAACAAACAACCAACATCATACACATCTCAATTGGTTCACTTTGTACAATTCTGGCTGAAAAATTAAAGCTGAGGACATTAATTTTAGCAAGCTAACACAGGAACAGAAAACCAAATACCACATGTTCTCACTTATAAGTGGGAGCTAAATGATGAGACTCATGGACACATGGAGGGGAACTACACATACTGGGGCTTTTCAGAGGGTGGAGGGTAGCAGGAGGGAGAGGATCAGGAAAAAAAAAAAAAAACTAATGGGTACTAGACTTAATACCTGGGTGATGAAATAATCTGTACAACAAACCCCCATGACACAAGGTTACCTATGTAACAAGCCTGCACTTGTGCCCCTAAACTTAAAAGTTAAAAAAAAGTTGAGTGAACTTTCTACTTAGTGGGTGCCAAAACTGTTGCACCTAGATCAGCTACAGGCAAGAGTAGAGCTTTCAATGGAAATTTTAAATAGGTGGAATCAATATCTTGAAACATTTTATCAAATAATTGTAATAGGAGTTGAAATACAGCTTTACCAGTACAATCCTGAAAACAAAGAACAATCAAAGCAATGGCTACTAAGGGGTGGAAGTGGTTCACTCAAAGCAAAAGTGGACCAGTCAAGAGCAAAGGTCATGGCAAAAGTTTTCTGGGGATGCTTGAGGTATTTTGCTTGTTGGTTTTCTGGAGGACCAAGAAACAATAACATCTGCTAATGATGACAGTGTTTTGAGAATGTTAGCCAAAGCTTTAGCATTAAAATGCCCAGGACAGCATCGCTAGAGTCCTTCTTCACCATGATGATGCCCCTGCTCATTCCTCTCATCGAACATGAGAAATTGTATGCCAGTTTTCATGGAAAATCATTAGGATCTTACAGTTCTGATTTGGTTCCTTCTGACTTCTTTTTGTTTCCTAATCTTAAAAAAATCTTAAAGAGCACCCATTTTTCTTCAGTTAATAATGTAAAAAAGACTGCATTGACATGGTTAAATCCCCAGAACAGTCAGTTTTGTTGATGACTCCTCCGTCTCAGAACATTCTTCTCTTGGTGTCTGTGATACCTCACCTCAATTTTCCCTGTTACTGTTCAAGCTCTGATGTGATCTCTTCTTCGTTTTCTTCCACCCACAAATGTTGGTTTCCCCCAGGATTCCTCTTGGAACATTCCACACAGTCTCCCTTTGATGACTCAGTAGTCCTTGTCTTCAGACATTTTTCCTAAGCCACGAACATTTTTCTCACTGCATATTGGGCACTCCTGCTACAAGTGTTTTTACTCCAACTCCTTAAAACTGAATTTATTTTATCTGCCACATCCTACCAATGTGCTCTCTTTTCTGAGTTTTTTATCTTAGGGAAAAGTAACACTATTCATTCTTTTTCCCAAACAAAAACTCAGAATTAATCTTTGATTACTCCTCCTTCATCCTCCACATCCAAACTTTTTTGCTGTTCTTGTTTTAAGACAGGGTCTTCCTGTGTCACCCAGGCTGGATGGAGTGCAGTGGCGCGTTCACAGCTCACTGCAGCCTCGACCTCTTGGGCTCAAATGATCCTCTTGCCTCCCGAGTAGCTGGGGCCACAGGTGCATGCCACTACGCCTGGCTAATTTTTGTAGAGATGAGGTTTCACCATGTTGCTCAGGCTGGTCTTGAACTCCTGAGCTCAAGAGATCTGCACATCCAGTCTTCAAATCCAAACTCCTGTTGCCCTATTACACTTATTGCCTGGCTCCTATCTACTTTCTTAGCCTTATATCATTCTTTTATTCTGATTTATTTCTACAACACTACATTGGTTTTCTATTTCTGTTGGTTTGTTTTGTGAAATACCACGTCTTTTCCTACATGCAGACTTTTGAACTTTCTGTTCACTCTAACTGGAATTTACTTTCCCCAGTTCTTTATATGGCTGAATCATTGTCTTCCTTAAGTTCTCAGATCTTATAAAACCTTCTCTATATTAGTTAGAATAACCTAGATGTTATAAGCATACACACATATACATACAGAGAGATGATAGTTTTTAATAGTGAAAACACAATAAAAGTTTATTTCTTGTTCACTTAGCATTGAGTGCATACAAAGTTTGGTCCACAGAGTTTCCTTTTTCTGCACAGTCATTCAGGAATGCAGGCAGATGCAGATTCTGTCTTATTTAACACATGACTTCCAAGGGAGCTCTGGAGTTATTTCCATTGCTACAGCAGATGAGGAAGAGGATTGAGAGATCATCATGTCAGTTTGTTATGGGCCAGGCCTGGGAATGAAGGTATTAAAGCAATACCTTGTACTAACTCAAAGTTCTGTAAATCAGAAATTTGGGTGGATTTAATTGGGTTCCTAATTAGGGCTTTACAAGGCCAAAATCAAGAGTTGGGGCAGTTTGGGCTCTCATCTGAAGGCTGTGGGAAATAATTCACTTCTAGACTCATTCAGGTTGCTGACTGAATTCAGTTTCTTGCAGTGGTAAGGCCAAGGTCCCTGTTTCCATGTTGGCTGTCAGTCATGAGCTGCTATCAGCTTCTAGAGGCCACCTCAGGTCCTTCCACATGGCTCCATCCATCTCAGTGGTGGGGAACCTCCAGGATATCCAATCCCCCTCATGCTTCAAATCTCTCTGACTTCTGCCTCCAGCTGGAGAAAACACTCTGTTTTAAATTGCTCATAATTAGTTTGTGCCCACCAGGATTCATTTCCTTTTCTCCATATAAGGTAAGATAATCGTAAATGTGATATCTAATCAAATTCACAGATTCCACCCACCCTCAAAAGGGGGAAAATTGTATACAGGTGAGTGTCACTGGGAGTCATTCTTAGAATTCTTCCCACCACAGGTTCGGAAGCAGAATCACTCAAGCATGTCTCTTACCCTGTGACCTTGCTAAGCCTTAGTTTCCTGGTAGAATGGTAACAACAGAACCTATTTTAGGAATTTAGTATAAAAATTAAATGTGATAATGCATATAAAAAATTAGCATAGGTCCCATAACTCTTCTAAAAATACTAAATAATCAACAACCCATGCTCTTAGTTGCAGAAATAAGGAAATTATTGTTATATCATCATAAATATTCTTAATGCAAAACATCCTCTGCATGCAAAAAAAAGCATGTCTCTAAACTTCATGTTCAGTTTAACTCAGGAAACATTTGTTGAGCAGGTACTATGTACATCAGAGGTTAGAAGTTATGGATATAACTAAGATACTGTCATTCTTCCTCAAATCATTCTCAGTTCAATTGCTTAGACAGAAATACATAAAACTAAATAGAATGCTGTCCAATCTGTGGTAAATTCTGTAACATGTGTGAAAACAAAAGAGAAGGGTTCAACCCAGTGTGGAAGATAAAGTGTCACAGAGGAAGTGAATGTTCACAGGCTTTAGAGTCAAGTTTAAGAACTGAGCAACGGGCAAACATAAGGACCATGGTTGCATAGTCACTAGACACAGAACTATTAATGAGCATTTCACAAAAATTAAAGAGGGAAGAGCTTAATATGAGTGTGTACCCTGGGTAAGTAACCAATAGTGAGAAGCAAGGTGGGATTGAGATTATCAAAGGTGCTAAGTTATGTTGAGATATTTGAACTTTTTTCTGAGGCAAGAGAGAACCATTGAAGAATTTTCAGAAATACCATGAGACAATCAGTGCTTTAGAAAACACATAGTTGGAACATATCATTTCTTCAACATAGTGAAGACTGAGTCTGTGTAGCTGTTTTCTCGACTTAGTAGGCGTAAGGACAAGTGGGTTAGAACGCTAAATGCAAGAAGCTAATTGGACTTAACAATACAGATGGCAAAAGGATGAGGAGAGGAGAGAAACGCATTATGTTTATTTGTTAACAGCTCTATTGTATTGTATTTATATGCATTAGTCAGTGTAAAATAAAATCTGCTTATTTTAAATCCTTTTAAATAGTGTTGAAATATTTCCTGATGACACAATCTGCTAAAGTATTTACCCTTGGTGCAGATTTCCATTAACCTTGTTGTAGATACTAAGCCTACAACCATATATTTATAGGGGGGTCAATTATGGGGTAAAGCCTAGTGACATCATTATAAAAGCACATCTGGATAAGCTTTAGGGTCTTTGTCTTTCTATCCGATTTAGGAAATTTAGTAAACTGTAGGAGAATACCATTATTAACAGCCCCTGAAATCTCAGATTATGAGGATGTCCTTTCTCTCAAAATAAAGGAAGAGAGGGATTAAAATCTCTAAAGCTGTAAATGATATAGAGAAATGCCTAGTACACAGATATCAGGGATATTAGGGGAATCCAGTTGTGTTGGATCTACAAGAAGAAAAAAAAAGGCAGAAATTAAATTCAAAGTATTCTTTCCTCATGTCTTTTGTCAGTTTTTTTTTTGTTTTGTTTTTCAGAGAGTCTATATAAGTCCTTTGGTTCCCTAAAGGACAAAATTCCTTTGATAATTTTGTAAATTCTTTTCTAAATAGTATCTCTGTATTGTAGATAAAAAAAATTAATACCTAGGAAAGCTCAGGTCACTTCTTTCAGTCAAGGAATGACTCATTCATGAAACTGGAAAGAAAACTTTTTTTTCACTCACTCCAATACTTGATAGCTATCTTAAATTGAAAATGTCTTTAACAGTGTATTTGATTTTATCAGTATATTTTGATTTATATATATATAATATATATTATATATCTGTGATATATATCATATATATCATATATTATATATCTGTGATATATATCATATATATCATATATTACATATCTGTGATATATATCATACATATCATATATTATATATCTGTGATATATATCATATATATCTGTGGTATATATCTGTGATATATATCATATTTATCTGTGATGTATATCATATATATCATATATTATATATCTGTGATATATATCATATATATCGTATATTATATATCTGTGATATATATCATATTTATCTGTGATGTATCTATATCTCTATCTATCTATCTATCTATCACATTTTCTTTATCCATTCTATCAATGATGGGCATTTATGTTGATTCCATGTCTTTGCTATTATGAATAGTGCTGTGATGAACATTTCTTTTGATTTTTATTGTCTGTATTAGGACATCATAACAGGGCCCTCCTAATACCATTAACAATGCATCATGACCCTGGTAATGGTTTTGTAGCTGAAGTCTAAATAGCTTAAGTGCCCTATCTTATTCATTTGTACATATTCAATGTATATAATAACTACTATTTTCTGAACATTAAGAGAATTGCTGAAAACACAGTGGTAAACTTCAATGACCCTATATATCCTGATTTGTACACTGTCTTATCTTCTGTTTCAGTTACCTTGTTTAAATCTTGTGGCTATATGACACTAATAAAAGTAAACATAATACCACAAATGTGTTTATGCATTATTTAAAATGATATATTCTTCCTGTTTTGTAAATGCTTTAATATATATGAAGGATGCTAACCATTTGCATGCACTCTATATGACAGTTTTTTTTTCCACTTTGTCTTTTGTATTTTTTTACTTTGTTTATGGTGGTTTTTAAATTAAGACATTTTTAAAACTTGTAGTCAATTCAAATTTAGATATATTTTCCAGCATAGTGTCTTCCTTAAATAGAAACACTTAGATTTTCTTCACTTCAAGAATAGATAAATATTTCCTGAGATTTTCTTTGATAATTTATACTTTCAAAAATATTTTCACATATTCCAGCTTCTGTGAATATTTTTATTTATTTATTTATTTATTTATTTATTTATTTATTTACTGAGACAGGGTCTCACTCTGTCGCCCAGGCTGGAGTGTAGTGGAATGATTTTGGCTCACTGCAACCCCGTCTCCTGAGTTCAAGCCATTCTCCTGCCTTAGTCTCCTGAGTAGCTGCGATTATAGGCATGCACCACCACACCCCGCTAATTTTTGTACTTTTACTAGAGACAGGGTTTCACCATGTTGGCCCAGCTGGTCTTGAACTCCTGACCTCAAGTATTCCACCCACCTTGGCCTCCCAAAGTGCTGAGATTACAGGCATGAGCCACTGCACCCGGCCACTTCTGTGAATCTTTAAATTACCCAATGATGTGTATAAGCATTCAAATTTTATTCCCATTTTGTCAATGAAGAAATAGAGATTCTGAAAACTTATTTGATATGCCTGAGATCATAAAGTTAGTTAATGTCATAGCTAGGACTAGAATTTTGGTGCTTACACAATGTTCTGACTCCCAAATCATAAATCTCTACCAGATGTTTAAAGTAAAAGAATGATGGGAAATTTCATTAAACTATTAATTATATTCAGTGGTTTCAAAATATTAATACAACATTGATATCTGTAGTGCATTATCAATGTATTCTTGAAGACAACATGTCAATTAAATTGTCTCTTATTCAAATGTTAGCTTCAGTTTTTAAAATTTAAAGCTAGTCTGCTGATTTTCAATAAGAGCTGTCTAATATTGTGAACCAGTAAATTTGAGGAGATAAAAGTAGAAATTATAGGTCTGCAGAGTGTAGTATTGATAAAGAGGGGGGCATTTCTTCCAAGTCAGTAAAGAAAAGTGATGAAACATAAACTGGAATTTTTGTGATTCTACTGTTGCATGACCTTATATCATCCCTGTTTTAATTAACTACGGACCTGAAATAATAACGTATACTTCTAATCCACTCACAGGAATGGTAGGTATATTAGTTAGCTAGGGCTGCTATGACCAAATACAGGCTGAGTGGCTTAAACAACAGGAATGTATTATCTTACAGTTCTGGATGCGAGAAGTCCAAGGCAAAGGTTTCTGTAGGTTGGGTTTCCTCTGAGGCCTGTCTTCTTGGCTTACAAATGGCCGCCTTCTCGCAATGTCCTCACGTGGTCTTTTGTTTGTACACACACACCCTGGTGTCTTTGTTCATCCAAATTTTCTCTTCTTATAAGGACACCTGTCCAATTTAATTAAAGCTCATCATAATGGCCTTATATTGACTTAATTACCTCTTTAAAGACCACCTCTCCAAATATGGTTACATTCTGAAGATTAGAATGTCAATTTATGAATTTTGGAAGGACACAATTCAGCCTATAGCAGAGGGTCTGCTTTGTAATGATTATGCACTATTACTCACCAAAGTAGTAAAAATTAAGCAAACATTTATATACACAAGTTTTTGAGGGGATAAAGCTTACAGAACATAAGAACAAAATATTTTCAAGAATACCTGTCTGTGGTTCTTTCATTAATTCACTTCTTCATTCATCTTCATTGAGTACGATAATGAGGCAGGGAAAATATAGCCATCTGACTATGAATTGACCTGGTGCTTGTAGACATATGTGGTTTAACAGTTTTCCTCTTTGTGTGCCCTTCTTTCATATCTTGTAGCATACTCTGCTAGAATTATTGATTAATTAACCTCATTGTCTTTCTCACTAGATCATGAGTACTTTGAGGGCAGGAACTTTATCTTTCATCTTTCACCCTGAAGACATGGATCAGCATATCTATGTAGTAGAAGAACAATAAATAGTTTTCAGAATGAAGGAAAGAATTAATTTTTTCATGAAAACTAGATGTCATTATGTGGATAATTTATCAGAATGCCAGACTAGTAAGGATGTTCAGAGACAGAGTAGTTGACCTAAGACTAACCTAAATCTGTTGGTATCACAGAAGTGTACCAATGCTTGACATACATTGGATAAAATGTTTATTTCCTATTTCTCTGTATTGTTTGGCCACATAACTATTGCAAAGCTCATACGCACAAAACTTGCACAAAACCCCTGAGAGATGCCATCCATGGCCACAAATACACGTTTTGATTATATTAAAGTAAAAAAATTGATCAATTATTTTAAATATTCAAGGTAGTTATGTGAATAAATTCTATGTAATTACAACCACAAGGTTGGTGCATATTTTAGAAATAAATGCTTGTTTTACTATGAGAGGAAAACTGCGAATGGCACACGACCTAAACAAGGGCATCCTGGTGACTTGGATGAAAATTCCATCCCCATGTTTACTATACCTTCCACTCTCATTCAAACCTAGAACAGGAGAAAAATAGTTCGAGTTTAAAAACAAATCCAGTAGAATTTAGGAAAGTTTGTCTCGTATACCACACCTTTAAAAGGCTATTTTGCAATGACAATATTCTTGTATTGCCCTCTCTATTTTTCCCTCCCTATTGTATACACAAGCCCAGCAACTTCTAGAATATACTAGCACATATGCAAATATTTGAATATCTATTTCATGTAGGGAGATTAGAAAGTCACTTTCTGCCACTTGTGTAGCTCTATTATGCAAAAATCAAGAGGATGCAGATCATAAATACTATCGGGGTGGAACTCTGGATGTGGAAAAGACCATATAGATAATTTTAAGAGATTTCCCCTCAGCTGAATCATTGCTATAAAGTTAAGCATGATTTTTAAAATATAAATCAAATAAATGGTTTCTATAAAGGCACATACCTTTACCGTAAACTGAACTCCAACAAACTTTTGAGTCGACATTTCTCAAATACAGCATCTATTGAAAACTTCCTCTGAAAAAACATTTTATAAAAATTGAAGTTTGCCTTACATATTTTCATACTATGTGGTTTTAATGACAGTTGTATTCCACTCTATCACCATAAATAAATACGTGACTTTAAAAGATATGTTGTAAATAAAATTAGCTCAAAAATACTAACACTAACCAAACATTAATCATAGAATTTAAGGGGACTATCATAGACTAATTCAGAAAATAAAAATATTGTAAAATTACTACCATGAAAGCTCTAAGAAAAGTTCAACATAATTTCAGTGATGCTAAGGCTACAGACCAAATACAAACTTAGAGACAAAGATATTTAGTCTAAGACAAATTAAATGTGTATATATTAATTTATTTTCTCTGTTTGATGGGCATAGAAGCCCACCAATACTCTGAATTTATATTTTATTAATACTCTCACAATTTACTTTTATATATGACTTACTATGTAATATAAAAAACAAAAGAGCTTGAAAAACTGAGATCAGAGGGCAATAATAAAATATTAATGCTAATATTATCTTTAATTTTTTATCTATACATGTTTATAAGTTGTTTTCCTCATTGAAATTTGTTACTAATCAGTGAAACTTTAGTATTTACCTAAATTAGTTCTTCTTATAAGTAGCTCAGTCTCCATAATAGGAGATAGACTATAATTTGTACTTTAGCATAAATATTCTTCTAAAATCATTCACCATTTTATATTGTAATTTACTGAAACAATATAAAGTGGCTTAAAATCATTGATGTATTATAAAAACCTATGTCAGATAAAGCACAACATCTGTGAAGTCTGGGAATTATAAACCAGAACAACGTATAATTCAAAACAGATACCTGAAATTATCTTGTACACATCTCGCTATCTGCTATATCTCATCACATAAAATACATAGTAGATGCACAAAGTAACTGTCCAACAAATACTTATAGAATGAATAAATGAAGGAATGACAAAAATGCTTTTCCTCGATGTGCTAAGTCAAATACATGTTTCCTTTTATAAAAATTTAACTATATGTTTTAGATTTAGTTTAAAAAAATGTATATTGGAATTTACGTAATTACATAATACGTATTTTAAAGTATTATTCCCAGTATTTATGAACATTCATTAATAAGAATGGCTTCTACATTAAAAGATCAGTTAGCCTCTGCTATTTTTGATAATGATTTAAACTTGTTAATTCTTACCTGTATAATGCATTCTCCTTTACAAAATGCTAGTATGGCCACTTGTTTTATGTTATCCTCACAACAATTGTAGGTATAGATGTGATAAATAATGTACTCTTCCTGTTCTGTTTTTCTTTTTAACAAATGAGAAAACTGAGGCCTAAATCTCCAGTTATTTATGTTTACATAAATAACTCTAAACTGGCGCTCAGCTCTTGCTAATTCTTTGTCTCCTCTTTTGTTTTTTGTTTCATTTTGTTTCCCTAAACCATAATGCCATCCAATATTATTTAAAGTTTGCCTGCCTGCTTTTGCAATGGTTCTTAGCTTTCCACAATAGCAAGTGCATCAAAGAAGAAAAAGGAAATTGATTATATGGTTATTAATCAAACTCAGATATGGCTAGTACCACCTTTATAAGTGAAACTTATATAACAGTCTCAGTTTATGTCAGTCTCTTATCCCAGTGTTTAAAGTTTTAAGGACTGAGTTGGGAATGTGAGGAGGCTTTTGCTTTTCATTTTGTACTCTACTAGTTTTAATTTTTCATTATGTGCATATGTCTGCACCCCAACCTTTAAAGAACTAGTTTCCTGAAAAAAAAGGAAAATGCAAATCATTGTACAAATAAAAGCATAATCCCTTTTATTAATTTTTAGCTAACAAACACATAATACTATCCTATTCCAGGTACTGTTTTTAAATGACTTGCATCTAAATGTAATGTTAACGCATCCTTTCGATGTGCATAAATATAGCCAAGCAGTCCTAGATTCAGATAAATTATCTTCCATCTACTGTATATAATTATATAGTATTTCCTAATTTTTATAAAATATGGTTTGTGTGTATGTATATTGTTACTCAAATGAGGTTTTATTATTTTTCTCTCCTCAAGGTCAAAAACAATATCTCACTCTATCTTTTGTGTCTTTTGTTTTTTGATTTTTTTTTTTTTTTTTTTGTCTGCTTTGAACAGTTTTTAAGAGGAAAAGAAGAAAAGGTTGTTTGGAGGTTATATAAAAAAAGGGAGAAAGAGACCCAAATCTCCTGTCTCTTTTATCACCTACAAACTGTATTGATTTTCACTTTCCTTTCCTAAATCCATGCTTTAAAGACATTGTCCATCTAAGAAACATACAGAGTCCCAAAGCACAAGTTTTGATGTAGTGAGCACCCATTGATTGTACCTTGAAGTGGATGTAGATAAACAGATGACAGATAGATCAGGTAGATATATAGATATAGATATAGATAGATTTATCTTGAATTTTCCTAGATCCCATTAATCTGAATGTACAAATAAGTCTCATTAGTTCTAATATTTGTATTTCACTGCCTCATTGCCCTCACCTGCTGTAGATGATCTCTGCCTCCAGCAAACTAATCCTCATGCATTTCTGGGGAGTCCATATGGGTTTTCTCACTTGCACTTAGGATCAAGCTGGACACCAATTGGCTAAGTACCATAGTTACTCCACTGGGCATCTCCATGTCCCTTCTTTGGATAAACACCATCATCTGTGGGCATAAGAGGCACTGCTATTCTTCCATTGCTGCTCCACCAGGTACCTGAGTCTCTCCCACTGCTGTGCCAGGTGGAATAGTTTTCCACCAGGGGCCACCTTAGATATTCCTCGTCAGGTGAGTACCAGGATTGCTTTGCTAGGTAGAGCTGTCCCAGTCGATTCTAATATGCCCCTCTGCTATTATGTCTGCCTCACTGTTCTGTATTCTGCTAGTATCAAAGCTGAATGAGACTATATTAAAAGTAGTGGCGGAAAAATGTCTTTCTTCCTTGCCTCCCTCTTTCTTAAGTGAGTCCTAAAAGAATACTGAGTAGATTTCCATATCTTAAAGGTTTAACAGAACAGATCTTCTTTGTTTTACTCTAAATACAAATCTGAGTAAACTAGCCAAGGCTCTCAGAATGATCTCTCTCTTCTGAGAACCAGGGCACCATACCTGGCTCCGATTTCTCTCATGGTGAATTCTTCAAAATGTTTTCCAGTGCATGGGCTTTCGCTGGGTTATCTCACATGTTGTTCACAATGCTCAGAGATATCTGAGTTAACAGCACACCCAGAGATGTTCCCTTCTTCCACGACTGTCCCCCACAACCCCACGCCAAGAATGCCCCTCCTCAGTTCTAATGGAAGTATGCTGCTGGTAGCCTGGCCACCTGTCTCAGTCCATTGAGTGTTCCTATCAAGGAATCACCCAAGGCTGGGTAATTTATAAAGAAAAGAGGTTTAATTGGCTCACAGTTCTGGAGGCTGTACAGGAAACATGGCAGCATCTGATTCTGAGGAGGCCTCAGGGAGCTTTTACTCATGGCGGAAGGTGAAGGGGAGCAGGTATATCATGATGAGAGAAGAAGCAAGAGAGAGAGAGAGGGGAGGAAGTGCCAGGCTCTTTTTCAACAGCCAGTTCTTTTGGGAGCTAAGAGTGAGAACTCATTCACTCCCATGAGAATGATGCCAAGCCACTCGTGAGGGATCTGACCCCAAGATCCAAACACCTCCTAAAAGGCTCAACCTCAATGTTGAGGATCAAATTACAACATGAGATTTGGCAGGGCCAAACAAACCCTATCCAAACCATAGCACCACGCAATTTCCCAGATATACCCAGGCAGATCTAAATATATCTTACACTCACAATCAGGTCCTCCTTTTATGAGGTACCAAAGATGTTCTATTAGGGTTCTCAGACAAACAGAATGGAGAGAGAGAGATTTATTTTAAGGAATTGGCTCACATGACTGTGGGAGCTGATAAATCTAAAATCTGAAGTCTGCAGGGCATGTTAGCAGGCTGGAGACCCACGGAAGAGTTAGTGTTGTAGTCTTGGGACCAAAATCTTCAGGGCATGTATTAGTCAGTTCTCACGCTGCTAATAGAGACATACTCAAGACTGGGTAATTTATAAAGAAAGGAGGTTTAATTGACTCACTGTTCTACATGGCTGCGGAGGCCTCATAATCATGGCAGAAGAGCAAGAGATGTCTTACATGGCAGCAGACAATAGAGAACGAGAGCCAAGCGAAAGGGGAAACCTCTTATAAAATGGTCAGATCTTATGAGACTTATTCACTACCATGAGAACAGTATGGGGGAAACCACCCCCATGATTCAATCATCTCCCACCAGGTCCCTCCCACAACATGTGGGGATTTTGGGAGCTACAATTCAAGATGAGATCTGGACAGGGACACAGCCAAACCATATCAGGGCAGATGAGAGGTTTTTGTTCATCATGACACAAAATGTGGTGTCTTTTCCAACACCACTTCTTCAATTCTCTGACACCCTCTAGGCATGCTGTAGTTCAGCTCAGTTCTGACAGTAACTACCTGGAGTTAGAGTCAGACTCCATAGATTTAAGAGCCCAGTCCCACAAGACTGCCTTCCCTTCAGAGGCCAGGTGCAAGTATTGAGTCCCCAGGTTAGCCACAGTTCTGTCCAGCTGAGCTACACAGTCTTGGGTTCCCACAGCCCCCTCTTAAGGGTTGATAATTTGCTAGAATGACTCACAGAACTCAAGAAAATGATCTACTTACTATTGTAGTTTATTTTAAAGGATGCATATAAACAGGCAGATGACAAACCTCCTCAAACTCTGTTGTTTAGGGGCTTTTAGGAGGTTTCATGACATAGGCATGATTGATCAAATCATTAGCCATTGATGATTGACTTAATTTCCAGCCACTCCCCTTCTCCCAAGAGGTTGCTGATTGAGGAGTGAGGCTGAAAGTTCCAAGCTTCTAATCAAGGTTTGGTCTTTCTGGTGAACAGCCCCTATTTTGAAGTGGTCTAGGGGCCGTCTGACAGTCACCTAATTAGAACAAAAGATGCTACTATCATCTTTATCACTCAGAAAATTCCAAGGATTTTAAGAGTTCTGTGCCAGAAAGCCGGTACAAAGACCAAATATCTTCTTATATCACTGCAGGCCAGCAGACTGGAAACTCCCATAGAATTTTTATCATGCAATCTTGAGGTAGAATTCTTTCATCTTTGGGAAATTTCAATCTTTGCTCTAAAGCCTTTCAACTGATTGGGTGTGGCCAACCCATACTATGTAGGGTAATTTACTTAAAGTCAACTATCTATAAATAAATGTTAATCATATCTAAATAATAACTTTATAGCAACATTTAGATTAGTGTTTGATCAAACAAGTGGATACCATAGCCTGGCCAAGTTGTCACATAAAAGTAACCATCACAGATGTATTATTTTATTTAAAATCATCAGTATTATATGAATTAACTCAGAAATAAAAAAGATGTTGTCATAGTGTGAACACTTATGTGTCTTTCCCACAGAAATGTCAACAGACTGTGATTTGAAAATTGCTGTTTTAAAAGAGAAAAGCCCATCATTCTACGGAAATGATTCAAAGATAGACAATCCTGTAAATATCTTATAATGGGTCAAATACTACTAGTTGATAATTTACACTTGCAACATCAAACACTTTACCAGCTTTTTAAAATGCAATTGTTGCATATGATGCATTGTGTTTTTGCAAGTAGGTGTACAGCATAATTCTAATAGGATATTTATTTACACCCTAACCTTACAATTTAAATTCTGCTACTCCATTGTGCTCATCCTACCCACCCTCTTCTTATATTCAGAACTATTAAGGACTACTTGCTCGGCATATCATTCCAAATTAAACTGCAAAGACATTTTATGATGAATTAAATGGGTGATGCTTTCCCGGCCTTTGTAACTAGTAGAGCAAATATCCAAGAAGCAAACATTTGTATCACAAAATTCTGATTGCCAAGTTGTTTTTATTAAATAGACATACAGTAGAGATTTTAATCTTAGAAAGCATCTAACACAAACACAGATTTCTCATTTTATAGATGAATAAACTAAGATCCAATGAGGGCAAGTATTTTTTTCCAAGTTCATACAGAGAGCTAACAGCAGAACAAAGACTAAAGAAAGCTCTCCTAACTTCTCCCCCCATTTTTATCATCCACTGCATTCATTACTACAAAATTACCACAAAATTATTAGCCTGGTCTTTAATGGTGGCCCCAAAGAATGGTTTTTAGTATTACTTCCTTCACTTCTTTCCTATGTCCTGTGCTCCAGCTAAAACTGAACTATATTGAACTAAACTAAACATTTCTCTTTAAGCTTGTACTGCATTTTTCTACAGTCTTTTTGCCAGCTCTTCCCATCCAGCATGTCTTCACCCTCTATCTTCACTGCTTTAAAACCTAAACAATTTTGAATTTAAGTGCTATCTCCTTTTTGAAGTATTTTATATTCTTCCAGCCAGATAAAATTCTAGGAAAATATTGTTATACTTGACTGCGTAAAGATTTAAATTGTCTATATAGCAAAATGAAACCATTATTGAAATGATAAAACAAGTGACAAACTAGAACAAAATACTCTATAGCATACTTATTTAATAAGTATCTATTGATAACTTGCTAAGTAATAGGCACTATGCTAGGTGCTATATCCAAGTAATATTGACTTATTAGCTTTCCATTAGAAAAAGAGAAACACTATTAGATATGGGTCAATTAGATAAACAGGCACCTCCAAAAAGAAAAAAATATGTAAATATAGTCACAGAAATAATGATAATAATAATAATAAATTAAATGCTACTTAACATTTTTCAAATGTGTAAATATTTTTTAAAATTAGATTTTTCCATATTGATTAGAAGATGGAGAAAAGAGCTCTTTCATATAATGCTGCTGTGAATGAAAATTGGCAATTTATATCATAATGTGCCACAGTTTTGTTCTGTATGGTCTCAATCCCCCCTGTAAATGTGTGCTCTGCTTTTCTCTACCTTGTCCTGAGCTTTAGCCTCTGGATTCTGTTTGGGTTCTGCCAAAGTAAGACACAATAAAGAGAACAACAGACAGGAGAGAATGAGGCCAGAGTGTTTATTCCTCAGGCTCTGTGCTTGCAAGGGTCTCCAGGCTCTGTGCTTACAAGGGTTCAGATGGGCAGTAGCTGTTGCTCCATTGAAGGGGAGGCCCTTCATACAGTACAGCTGTCTTTCCAGCCTGATGTGGTCCTCAGCCTAAGGCAGCAATGGCTTGGTCTGTGTTTAGCCACCAGCTGTGTTCTCATTCTTGAATGTGCCCCTTAACCCTGGCCCAAATCCTGTAAATAGTCGCTGACATATTTCTCTTCAATAATTCCATTTCAGTGTGCCATCTTCTCCCTTGTCAGGACCCCAAATGATCCCTCTTTGACTGGGAAATTCTACTTCTAAGAGTTTATGCTTAAGGTGTAATTAAGAATGTACCCAATAATACAGTAAATCCATATTAAATGTTACAATAGTAGTAAAAATGATGCTAGTGAAGCACAAAAGAGAAATTAATCCAAACTGGAAGGGTTTGAGAAGGTTTCTTATAGGGTGTGGCATTTGATTTGTGTCTTAAGGGTAGCATGAGACTGTGCCAAAAAAGAAATGTGTATGTCTTGCCACCCAAAAGAGATATCTTCGCTCTTGAGGATAGAGATTCAGTACTTTCTTATGCTATATAAAGCGTAGTATAGGGCTAGGTTGAAATAGTATTAAAATAATATTTAAGGATTGATTATAGGTTTTCATTGAGAACCATTCTCAGATGATACATTTCTAAGCTGACAATAGACTTAGCACTGCCTGGCAAACAGTAAGTAGCAGTCAGTGATATAGCCATGATTATTACTGAATTAACAGCGTCTTAACCTTCACTACGATATTTGAAAGGGAACACTGATTCATAAACCTACTCTTTTCCTGCCACAGGTAGTTAGGAACTTATTATTCTTATTATGTCTCATTATTAACTTCTGTTGCCTAACAAGATATTATATATTGTATGTCACATGAATATTTTCTTACAAAGTATTAATTGATTCCTAATCTTGTTAAGGAATATGATAGTAGCAAATATCCAACTAAATCTGAGAGAAAAACCTCCAGTTTTGCAAGATTTAGCCAAGTTATGCAACTACTTGTTCAAATAATAACTCTATAAAGTTATCTCAATTATCTCCTCTTTAGTTTGTGAATTGAAAGCATTGATGAAGATCAAAAGCTAACTGATGCCTCCCTAATTCTCTGTCTATCCTTGTGCAGAGGCAAAGTAAGGGAGTCAGTAGGATGTTTGTGTGTGTGTGCATGTGTGTTTTTGTATATGTGTGTGTAGATAGAGACAGAGAACAAGAGCAAGATAGGGAGAGAGCACGAGAGAAGGAGACAGAGAGAAGGAAAGAGGGAGGAAGGGATGGATGGACGAAATGAGGGGCTTTCTCTCATTTTACATTATAAAAGTAACCAAGAAAAAAATCCTGGGTTCAATATTTTATAATTATTACAAATGGGGTATTAGAGATGTTCACGAAGCCAGAGTAGAAGGCAGCTAGCTAAGAATACCGTCAGCCTAAGGAGTTTTTCATGGATGCTTTTTTGTTCTAACCAGCCACAGAAGAAAAGAGGGAAATGAAGAAGCATCCTCCTTCATTATCACAACTAACAATAATGGTTCCCCCTTACCTCCCACCCCCCCACTACACACACACACAAAGTAGTGACTGAAAACCCTCAGCAGGCTGGGCTCCCCTACCACATGCCACCTGCTGCAAATGTGTTGGAGGCACCAGGTCCTCCTTTCTTTTTTGCCAGTTTTCATATTGCAAAAAGGTTTTACTATTCAACAATTAGGAGTGTCCAAGGTATTAGGGGTCATAAGATACATCCTTGTTCTCAAAGCGCTTATAACACTATAAATACTGATGACTGGTATAAGGATGCTTACAAGGGAAATTTATTAAAAGGGCGACTCAGTAGAGTACAAACTATGCATATGTTGAAGAGAGTCAGGAGATGTTTCATGGATAATACAAACATTGAACAGGGTTTTCATGAAAGGGAGGGATGTGGGTTTCTTTGATAAGGTGGAAAACATAAGCGCAAATGGAAGAATTTGTTGAGTTTAGTATGTGGTTTGTGTTCAGTTTTAAATATAAGTCCTTATCATAGCAAAGTGATTTCTTTTTTTGTTTGTTTTTGTTTTTTCCTTTTTTAAATTATTTTACTTTAAGTTCTAGGGTACATGTGCAAAACGTGCAGGTTTGTTACATATGTATACATGTGCCATGTTCCATGTTGGTGTGCTGCACCTGTTAACTCGTCATTTACATTAGGTATATCGCCTAATGCTATCCCTCCCCCCTCCTCCCACCCCCAGCAGGCCCTGGTGTGTGATGTTCCCCACCCTGTTTCCATGTGCTCTCATTGTTCAGTTCCCACCTATGAGTGAGAACATGCGGTATTTGGTTTTCTGTCCTTGCGATAGTTTGCTCAGAATGATGGTTTCCAGCTTCATCTATGTCCCTATAAAGGACATGAACTCATCCTTTTTTATGGCTGCATAGTATTCCATGGTGTATATGTACCACATTTTCTTAATCCAGTCTATCACTGATGGACGTTTGGGTTGGTTCCAAGTCTTTGCTATTGTGAATAGTGCGGCAATAAACATACGTGTGCATGTGTCTTTGTAGCAGCATGATTTATAATCCTTTGGGTGTATGCCCAGTAATGGGATGGCTAGGTCAAATAGTATTTCTAGTTCTAGATCCAGACACATGAAAAAATGCTCATCATCACTGGCCATCAGAGAAATGCAAATCAAAACTACAATGAGGTACCATCTCACACCAGTTAGAATGGCGATCATTAAAAAGTCAGAAAACAGAAGGTGCTGGAGAGGATGTGGAGAAATAGGAATGCTTTTACAATGTTGGTGAGACTGTAAACTAGTTCAACCATTGTGGAAGACAGTGTGATGGTTCCTCAAAGTGATTTCAACTCTACAGATCAGTTTGAAAGCACGGGACTGGATCTTGGTGATGGTTAATTGCTCACCTGGCCAAAGAAAAGCATGTTGCAAGGTTAAGGCTCCTATGAGGAAAAAGAGAGCAAGGATGTTCAGGCCGAATAAAGCCCCTGTTTTTATTAATTATAAGGTCAGAATCTGGTTCTCCTGGAATCAAAATGCTGCGCAAGCAATTGCGGAGCAAGGGCTTCACAATGGCAGAGATGAATGCAACCTGACATTCCACATGCATTCTGACGTAGCTGATTGCGTTTCAGGCATCTACGAGAAACATATCACCCCTTAGATTTGCTGCCGAAGATGTGTTCTCACTGAACCATCACCTAGCAGAGGTTCTCACGTTGGAATACCAAATAACAAGATGATGTGGTCAGTGCTACCTATATTGCTCTAAAATTTTTAAACATCTAATTGATGATTTGTGGGAAGGATACACACAGAGAAGAAAGGAAAACCAGGAAAAAGCTGTGTTTTTCATTTATGAAATATTAAGGTTATCAGAAGAAGACCCAGACAATATATATTAGATCATAAAGAAGCAAAAACGTGCTATGTAATTTTCTGATGGTAGAAACAAATAAGATATAAATTTCTCAGTTTACACCACGAGTTAAAAGAAAATCATCACCTACTTATTGGTTCATTTTGTAAATTCAGATCAATGAAATTCTCTGAACAACAGCATGAAATCAATCATAAAATAGCATATAATTCATGGCCAGTATTGTAAATTATAGTTTGCTTGACAGTAATCAGTGAGGTTTCCATGCACTGGGATGCATTTCCTTGTAACACGTCTAAGGATAATGCCTGTGGATCCATTTCTAATGCATATTAGAGTGATCTGTTTTTCCCTGTCCACAACTCCCTGTGTTTGATCTTATGCAAATGAAGCAATCAAGCAAATGGAAAACAAGATGTTGTTGCTCAGGGGCTCTAACAAACAGTGGCCTTATGTTTTCAGGGTTTCCCCACCCTCCATTTACCCAACTCAGATTTGTGTACATACCTGCAATTGTTTGAATCCATTGATCCATTTGTGTTGCCCTTGAAGTGCCTAATCACATCTGTAGAGACATATTATCAAATCAGTTGCAGTTAAGCTAGGAGGAGAGTTGCCATTACTTCCCTCTTTGCTTTAAATTTTAAATTGGTGGCTTTGTTTATGGCTTCACTCTCAAAGAATTTCTTAGCCTCACTTCCCTGTAACCAACCCTTTTTTCATTTCTTTTTATTAACTGTTTTTAAAAACTCTCTCATTCCATTCATACATTTTACACATGACTACTCCTTCCCCCCATGCCCAACTTGATACCTCCTCCTCTTTTCTTCTCCATTGTTTTCCCTTTCCCTCATCATTTCTTCCTGTTTTACCAAGAATTTCCCAATCAGATCACCATGCAACTTTCTCTGCCACATGTCAAATTAGGTTCTCCTCTCTCTCTCTCTCTTTTCATGCTTTATTATTCAAAGAACACTAGTAACATTTCATCTTCTTATGGAAATACATTGAGAATAATCCACTTTGGGATGGACAGTACAGGCATAAAAACAACTTGGAACTCAAAAAAGCTATTTAATCACAGTGGTTTTCTTTGTATTAAGTTTACAGTTTTCAGATTTTTAAAACCAAAAGAAAATCCCCAATTTCTATTGTAGTGACTTTCATGTGCATCCCCGTGAAGAGACAACCAAACAGGCTTTGTGTGAGCAACAAAGCTGTTTATTTCACTTGAGTGCAGGTGGGCTGAGTCTGAAAAGACAGTCAGCGAAGGGAGATAGGGGTGGGGGCGTTTTATAGGATTTGGGTAGGTAAAGGAAAATTACAGTCAAAGGGGGGTTGTTCTCTGGCGGGCAGAGTGGGGGTTACAAGGTACTCAGTGGGGGAGCTTTTGAGCCAGGATGAACCAGGAGAAGGAATTTCACAAGACAATGTCATCAGTTAAGGCAGGAACAGGCCATTTTCACTTCTTTTGTGGTGGAATGTCTGCAGTTAAGGCAGGAACCGGCCATCTGGATGTGTACATGCAGGTCACAGGGGATATGATGGTTCAGCTTGGGCTCAGAGGCCTGACATTCCTGTCTTCTCATATTAATAAGAAAAATAAAACGAAATAGTGGTAAAGTGTTGGGACAGCGAAAATTTTAGGGGATGGTATGGAGAGATAATGGGTGATGTTTCTCAGGGCTGCTTCGAGCAGGATTGGGGCAATGTGGGAACCTAGAATGGGAGAGATTAAGCTGAAGGAAGATTTTGTGGTAAGGGGTGATATTGTGGGGTTGTTAGAAGAAACATTTGTCATTTAGAATTATTGGTGATGGCCTGGCTACAGTTTTGTATGATTTGAAAACTAAATGGAATAAGAGAAGGAGAAAAACAGGTATAAAAGGTCTAAGAATTGGTATGACTCAGGACATCTGATTAGAGAGTGCCTAAGGAGATTCAGCATAGTCCTGCCAGCAAAGATTATTTATTTACTTCAAGAGTTAAGAGTGGCAGTTTGGGGATAGCACGAGGAGATATCAGCTGTGATGGCCTGGAGAAACAGTGTAAACCGGCAGTGGAAACAAGAGCAGGGCATGTATGAGTAGTTGAGAACGGTGAATAGGAGTATGACTAGACAGAAGATAGTAGGGATGACAAGTTTTTTGGGGGCACAGTCTAAGTTGGTCTGGTGTCTGGAATGAGACTGGGGCCTAATAAAAAGGAGCGTCTATACAGGAGCTCAAATGGGCTGTACTTTGTAGCATTCTGAGGACAGGTCTGACTTCTGAGAAGGGAAAGTGGTAAAAGTATTGTCCAGTCCTTTTTAAGTTGGTGGCTGAGCTTGGTGAGGTGTGTTTTTAAAAGACCTTTAGTCCATTCTACTTTTCCTGAAGACGGAGGACCATAAGGGAATATAAAGGTTTCACTGAATACTAAGAGCCTGAAAAACTGCTTGGCTGATTTAACTAATAAAGGCTGGTCTGTTATCAGACTGTATAGAGGTGGGAAGGCTAAACTGAGGAATTATGTCTGACAGAAGGGAAGAAATGACTGTGGTGGCCTTCTCAGACCCTGTAGGAAAGGACTCTACCTATCCAGTGAAAGTGTCTACCTAGACTAAGAGGTATTTTAGTTATCTGACTCGGGGCATGTTGAGTAAAGCTAATTTGCCAGTCCTGGGTGGGGGCAAATCCTCGAGCTTGATGTGTAGGGAAGGGAGGGGTCCTGAGTAATCCCTGAGGAGTAGTAGAATAGCAGATGGAACACTGAGAAGTTATTTCCTTGAGGATAGATTTCCACGATGGAAAGGAAATGAGAGGTTCTAAGAGGTGGTCTAGTGGCTTGTACTATAGCATAGCCTGCCTTTGCTGGTGTGTGGCGATTAGACCTGGTGGAACTGCTATCAATAAATCAAGGGTGATCAGGGTGAGGAACAGGAAAGAAGGAAATATGGGGAAATGGGGTGAATGTCAGGTGGATCAGAGAGATACAGTCATGAGTGTCAGGTGTGGTATCAGGAATAATGTGGGAGGCCGGATTGAAGTCTGGGCCAGGAACAATGGTAATTGTGGGACTTAACAAAGAGTGAGTACAGCTGAAGGAGTCGGGGAGCAGAAAGTATATGTGTCAGGTATGAGGAAGAAAATAGATTTTGGAAGTTATGAGAAATGTAGAGAGTAAGTTGAGCATAGTTTGTGATTTTGAGGGCCTCTAAAAGTATTAGAGCGGCAGTAGCCGCTGCATGGAGACATGATGGCTAGGCTAAAATAGTAAGGTCAAGTTGTTTGGACAGAAAGGCTACAGGGTGCAGTCCTGGCTCTTGTGTAAGAATTCTGACCACACTAGCCACGCCTAGGAAGGGAAGGAGTTGTTGTTTTGTAAAGGATTGAGGTTTGGGAGATTAATCGGACATGATCAGCAGGGAAAGCACGTGTGTTTTTATGAGAATTATACTGAGATAGGTAACAGATGAGGATGAAATTTGGGCTTGACTGAAGTAATGGGGGCTGTCTGTGAAGCCTTGCGGCAGTACAGCCCAGGTAATTTGCTGAGGCTGATGAGTGTCAGGGTCAGTCCAAGTGAAAGCAAAGAGACGCTGGGATGACAGGTACAAAGGAATAGTAAAGAAAGCGTGTTTGAGATCCAAAACAGAATAATGGATTGTGGAGGGAGGTATTGAGGATCGGAGAGTATATGGGTTTGGCACCATGGGGTGGATAGGCAAAACAATTTTTTTGATAAGGCATAGATCCTGAACTAACTTGTAAGGCTTGTCTGGTTTTAGGACAGGTAAAATGGGGGAATTGTAAGGAAAGTTCATAGGCTTTAAAAGGCCATGCTGTAGCAGGCGAGTGATAACAGGCTTTAATCTTTTCAAAGCGTGCTGTGGGATGGGATAGTGGCATTGAGCGGGGTAAGGGTGATTAGGTTTTAATGAGATGGTAAGGGGTGCATGATCGGTCGCCAAGGAGGGAGTAGAGGTATCTTATACTTGTGGGTTAAGGTGGGGGAATACAAGAGGAGGACGCAAAGGAGGCTTTGGATTGGGAAGAGGGGCAGCAATGAGATGTAGCTGTAATCCAGGAACAGTCAGGGAAGCAGATAATTTAGTTAAAGTGTCTCCTCCTAATAAGGGAACTGGGCAGGTGGGGATAACTAAAAAGGAGTGTTTAAAAGAGTATTGTCTAAGTTGGCACTAGAGTTGGGGAGTTTTAAGAGGTTTAGAAGCCTGGCCATCAATACCTACAACAGTTATGGAGGCAAGGGAAACAGGCCCTTGAAAAGAAGGTAATGTGGAGTGGGTAGCCTCCATATTGATTAAGAAGGGGATGGACTTACCCTCTACTGTGAGAGTTACCTAAAGCTCAGCATCCGTGATGGTCTACGGGGCTTCCAAGGCGATCAGGCAGCGTCAGTCTTCAGCCGCTAAGTCAAGAAGGGGTCAGTCAGAGAGCCTCGGGCCAGAGTTCCAGGGGCTGTGGGAGTGGCTGCCAGGTGAGTTGAACAGTCCGATTTCCAGTGGGGTCCCGCACAGATGGAAGGCAGCTTAGGAGGAATCCTGGGCTACAGGCATTCTTTGGCCTGGTGGCCAGATTTCTGGCACTTATAGCAAGCTCCTGGGGGAGGAGGTTCTGGAGGGTCACCTGGCCGCTGCGGTTCAGGCATTTGGAAGTTCTTGTGTGCTGGAGATGTGGCTGGGGTTTGTCTCACAGTGGAGGTAAAGAATTGCAACTTTTTTCTATTATTGTACACCTTGAAGGCGAGGTTAATTAAATCCTGTTGTGGGGTTTGAGGGCCAGAATTTAATTTTTGGAGTTTTATTTAATGTAGGGAGCAGATTGGGTAATAAAATGTGTATTGAGAATAAGACGGCCTTTTGACTTTTTAGGGTCTAGGGCTGTAAAGCATCTCAGGGTTGCTGCCCAACGACCCATGAACTGGGCTGGATTTTTATATTTGGTGAAAAAGAGCCTAAACACTATCGATTTGGGATAAAGAAAAAGGAGCATTAACCTTGACTATGCCTTTAGCTCCAGCCACCTTTTTAAGAGTAAATTGCTGGGCAGGTGGGGGAGGGCTAGCCACGGAACGAAACTATAAGCCGGACCGGCTGTGAGGAGGGGAGGTGATAAAAGGATTATAGGGTGGAGGAGCAGAGGCTGAGGAAGAATTGGGACCTAGCTCGGCCTGGCGAGGAGCAGCCTGGGAAGGAGGGGAGAGGTCAGATGGGTCTGTAGAAAAGGAAGATTAGAAAGACTCAGTGACGCTTGGGGTTGGGACTGAGGGGAAAGGTGGCAGGGAAAGAAGGAAGATTTGGGACGAGTTGCACTGGGCACAGAGACTAGGAAGGGGCTGATGTGTAAAAGAATGCCTGGATGTCAGGTTCCTCAGACCGTTTTCCTATTTTACGACAAGAATTACTTAGATCTTGCAGGATGGAAAAATTGAAAGTGCTGTATTCTGGCTATTTCGAACTACCGTTGAGTTTGTATTGGGGTCAAGCAGCATTGCAGAAGAAAATAAGACACTTAGATTTTAGGTCAGGTGAGAGTTGAAGAGGTTTTAAGTTCTTAAAAACACAGGCTAAGGGAGAAGAAGGAGGAATGGAGGGTGGAAGGTTGCCCATAGTGAAGGAAGCAAACCCAGAGAAAAGAGAGAGTAGAGACACAGAGGGAAGGGGTTCGGAGGTTCTTACCCTCCAGAAAAGTGGGAAAGGGGTCGGGGCATGGAAATAAGGGATCAGGGCACAGAGATATAAGAGGTCGGGGTGTGGAAATAAGGGATTGGGGCACAGAGACACAAGGTTAGGGTACTTGCCCCTCCCCCAGAAAAGTGGGACTTGCTAAGGGTGAAGGAGAAGAGGTTGGGGGTTTCTTTCCCCCCAGAAAGGTGGAGAAGGGGTAGAGACACAGAGAGAAGGGGTTAGGGTACTTGCCCCTTCCCCAGAAAAGCGGGACTTGCTGCTAAGGGTGAAGGACCAAGGTAGGCATCCCTGTGTGGTCTGACACTTCTGAAACCTGGATGAATAATCAGAGAGGCATCCCTGCAATGATTAAACACCAAGGGAAGGCTGCCTTCCCAGTCCATGACCGGTGCCAGAGTTTTGGGTCCACAGATGAAACGTGTCTCCTTTGTCTCTACCAGAAAATGAAAGGAATTGAAATTAAAAGAAGGGAGAGATTGAAGAGTGGAAAAGAGAAAGTGGTTGAGGGATAGTGAGAGAGGTTGGAGAAGAGAGTAAGAAGAGGCCGCTTACCCAATTTAAAATCAGTGAGATGTTCCTTGGGCTGGTGGGTCTGAGGACCTGAGGTCGTAGGTGGATCTTTTTCACGGAGCAAAGAACAGGTGGACAGGGGATTGATCTCCCAAGGGAGTTCCCCCAGTCCGAGTCATGGCACCAAATTTCATGCGCGTCCGTGTAAAGAGACTATCAAACAGGCTTTGTGTGAGCAACATAGCTGTTTATTTCACCTGGGTGCAAGTGGGCTGAGTCTGAAAAGAGAGTCAGCGAAGGGAGATGGGGTGGGGCTGTTTTATAGGATTTGGGTAGGTTAAGGAAAATTACAGTCAAAGGGGGGTTGTTCTCTGGTGGGCTGAGTGGGGGTCACAAGGTACTCAGTGGGGGAGCTTTTGAGCCAGGATGAGCCAGGAGAAGGAATTTCACAAGACAATGTCATCAGTTAAGGCAGGAACAGGCCATTTTCACTTCTTTTGTGGTGGAATGTCATCAGTTAAGGCAGGAACAGGCCATTTTCACTTCTTTTGTGGTGGAATGTCATCAGTTAAGGCAGGAACAGGCCATCTGGATGTGTACATGCAGGTCACAGGGGATATGATGGCTTAGCTTGGGCTCAGAGGCCTGACAGTGACGACATAGCAGTCAGATTTCCCAAACCAGAAGTGTGACCTAACAAACTACTTTTTTGGTGTGAATTAGCTTATCGTAAAAACTTAGAAAACATTTTAATTGTACTTAGGTTCTGAAAATCTTGTCTGTGTGGTTATGATAAGCATAGGTGAGGTGCTGGTTGAGTATGTGGCATTCATAAATTTCAGTGTTCAAGACATATATGTATGTCTCTATCTCTGTGTACAGTTATGATTTTATTTCTATAATTCAGTTTAATATCTGACTTTAGTCCAATGCAACTTAATAGTAAGTAAATCACAGTCACTTTGGGGGTCCCCACACCTCCACTAGCTATGTAAAAGCTTCTGGGGTCTTACCTAGTTCCTTAGCATATGGAGTGTGGCCACCCAGGATGCTTGCTTTCTCTATGCAAAGGGATAACTATTGAGACAACCCTTCCACATTCAGTGGGTATCCTCAGTGCTTCTACATCACCCTTGAGCAACTGAAATCTTTACAAGGTTTTCTGTGGCCCTGCCTGAATACGGACACCAAAGTCTTTCTTTTTGCTCTGGTCTTGCCCCCAACCTGGGACTCTACCTTGAAAACAGGGGTCAGGACCCCTCCTTCAGAGAGCTTGCACATTTCTCCTTCCTTCTATCCTTATTCCATCAGGCAGGGACTTCTGAATTAGGGAAGTGGGAGACTCCATACTTCCTGTTTCTCCCAACATTATATCTGAGGGAACAGAGTCTTCCTTCTCTGTTCCCTCAGTCACTCTGTCCAGAAGATTTTTTGTTTTTTTTTCTGCCTCCTGACCAGTGACATTCTGTTTTACAGAGAAATCTATTTTGTAGTTAAATTCTGATTTTATAATTTAATTGAGTGTACTAGTTCGTTTTCATGCTGCTGTTAAAGACATACCTGAGACTGTGTAATTTGTAAAGAAAAAGAGGTTTAATGGACTTACAGTTGCATGTGGCTGGGGAGGCCTCACAATCATGGCAGAAGGCAAAAGGCACATCTTACATGGCAGCACACAAGACAGAAATGAGAGCCAAGGGAAAAGGGAAACCCCTTATGGAACCATTAGATCTCATGAGATGTA
This sequence comes from Pongo abelii, assembly GCF_028885655.2. Classification (NCBI taxonomy): domain Eukaryota; kingdom Metazoa; phylum Chordata; class Mammalia; order Primates; family Hominidae; genus Pongo; species Pongo abelii. The sequence continues at coordinate 33,434,229 of NC_071985.2, forward strand.
TTCACTACCATGAGAACAGAAGGGGGAAACTGCCCCCATGATTCAATTATCTCCCACCGGGTCCCTCCCACAACATGTGGGAATTATGGGAACTACAATTCAAGATGAGATTTAGGTGGGGACATAGCCAAACCATATCACTGAGAAACATTTAGATAAAAATTAAATGCAGAAAAGATATAGGGTCAGTAGCAGGGAAGGACGGAAGAAACAAAATAGGTTAGTATGACAATCAGATTGATCTCCGTACCCGTTGAACAAATCCTGAGCATTGTAGGAGTTTAGAAGAGGAAGCTCTATCTAAGGGCTTCAATGTAAACCCTTACTTGGTTCCTCAAGAGAATTGTCCAAACTATGAAAGGAGAAGAAGGAAAAACAAATCAATACAATGAAGAGAGACACAAAGGAACAACACAGTTATGGCTGAAAAGTTCCAAGAGCCCAGTTCAAACTGGAAAACCTGAAATTATACTAGACTCTTTCAGTGTGTTCAGTGACATCTCTCAGAAACATCTTAGAGATATGAGAAGTATTACAGACATAAGATGATAAGATATATCCAGAACTGGGAATCGGGATAGCCACATAGAAGAGGACTGGGGATGTGAAGAACCCTATGTGACCCAGGGAGTACGGCTTTGTAATAGATGATCAAATTTCATTGACGAGGGAAATGCAACTATTGAAAATATTCTGGGAATAAGAAGGTACCAAGAGACTGGACATCGTGTAGCGGCATAGGAGTGATTGCATCAATGTGACAAGTGGAAGAGGTGGGAAGTAACCAGTTTGTGGTCAGAGAGTGCAGGATTTAGATTTAGAATCTTGGAAATCATTGTGAAGATTATCAAGTAGTAGGTGTAACTATGCTGAATGTTGAATAAATGAAGTAGAGGTGAAGGGCATTGCATTTGAGGAAGTTAAAGTAAAGCCAGATTCAGAGATGAGTCATTATTGAGGATGTTAGAGTTGCCAGAAATGGATTATGATTGAAAAGAAAACTGAGCCAATGCTGAAGTCATAGAGAAGAGAAGCAGTGTGACTGGAGATATGATGGGGCATGCGTTAACTAGGTTGGGGCATATCTTCTTTTGAATAATGAATTGATATTGATTAACTATGGCTATTTTTTCTCCATCTATGATATAAATATATATCACAGAAAATTTGAAAAATATATGTAACAAAAATTAAATCCTCTATATGCACTCACTCAGAAAAACATTGTTAACATTTTGGTATACCACTATCTCCTGTTTTGTTTTTATTTGTTTTTATTGTTTCTTTCTTTTACAGTGAAGCACTGGTACTTTAAAATTGTGTTTTGGCATTCAGACAGGTACAGCTTTGCCTTTTTCTCATATTTAATGGTAAATCTCATTTGTCTTACAACTATAGACCCCTACATTGCCTGACAATTATATTCATTATATTCTTGGAGACTTTAAAACATGTTTAGACATTACTATATTTCTGAGAAAAAAAAATGGCAGCCTGGGTAGAGGGCATGGAGGTATCCTTCTGGTCTTGCTCATTCATCTTCAACAAGTAAAATTATGTGAGTTAGTCATCACACCACTCCTGGAGATATCCTGCTGAACATGATAAAAAATATTTATCTGAACTCAAGAAGTTTACATTCTCCTGGGAAGGATATAATATCAAGACATGAATGAAAAGGTAATATTGGACTTGTTTTAGTAATTATGATATGGAACTAAACAAGGTGATATAACAAGAACCTGGGGATAATGGTGGCCATATTGTTCAATTATCAAGAAAGACCACTCATAGAAGGGGGAACCTGAAGCATAAGAAAGAGCAATCCAAGTACAAAGGAGGAGAAAATAGATTTCAGTTAGAAGGAGCAGCACCTGCAAAGGCCCAGAAGTGTGAACTTGTTGTGTTAGAAGAACAGAATAATGTCTAGTCTAGTGTATGAAAAAAATAGGGAGAATGTTACATCAAATAGGATCTCATTGACCATTATTAGATTTCATTGTAAGAGCAGAAGAAGGGTACTACAGGGTGTTACTCTGAAGAATCAAAAGATCACTCATGGTAAATGGTCTTGCTTTCTTCATTGGGAAAATTGAAGTAGTTAGAGGATAATGCCCATAGACTCTGCTACCATCTACCCACCCACCAGTATTGGCACCCACATAGTCTGCATTCCCTCCCATTACTATAGATTGTCTCTGTTCCAAGTTCAACTCTTTCACTTTTGAACTAGATTCTCCTCTTTCACATATTCAAGGACAAAACTCCAGCAATTTTTTTCTGTTTCATCCACTTCATAGTTTTCCCTTCACTGTTGGGTCATCTCATCACATACAACAAATTTTTCTCTCATTTAAATTACTTTAAAAATCTTCTCTTGATTCTACTCACCTTTTATCTATTGCTACATTTATCTGTTTTCCTTTACCACAAAACTTTTTGAAAATGTTCTTTTATTCACTGTTTCTAATTCCTCTTCTATTTCCTTGTAAGCCCCCTTAAGTCAGGCTTTGGTGCCGACAAGTTCACTGAAACTCCAATTGTGCAATTACTGATGACTGCCATATTGTTATACCCGATGGTCGATTTTTAATTCTCATCTTATTTCACCTTTAACTCTTAAAAATTACTTCACTTGACTTTCAAGACACCATAATCTCAATGTTTTCCTCATACCTTACTGGTCACTCTCTGTCTCCTTGGTTGATTTCTCCTTTACTCATTGGCCTCATATGTTGGTATCCCAGGGTTTTCTCTTTTATATCTATGTTCACATCGTTTGCACTCCTAGCTGCCTATATGATGATGACTTACCAAATTGTATCTCAAGCCATGAACTCTTCCTGTAATTCCAAACTTCTGTTCAAATATCCTGACAATCTCCTCTTGGTTATATAACTAACATAGCAAATGTCTAATTGACATTCATTATATGAATTCTTATCTTCCCTTCCATGCCTCCCTCAACCAATAAAATGGTTACTTTATCCTCCCTTTGCTCAGGTCAAAAGCACTGGAGTCAACTCTGGGTCTTCGCTTTCATACTCTACCTACAATGCACTGGGAAATCCTGTTAGCTTTGCCTTTAAAACATATTCAGAATTTAACCATTTCTTACTTGATTATTACTGGCCTCCACTTACTTGATATTACAAATAGCCTCTTCAGTGAGATGTATTCTTATGTTCTTGCTCACTACCGTCTATACGTCTAGCAGCCAGGATGATACTGATGAAGTCCATGTTTGATTGCATGACAGCTCTGTTCAAAATCCTTAGTGTCTTCCTAAGTGGAACCTCTTAGATTAAAAACCAAAATTCTTACAAAGACCTACAAGGCTTGCGTGAACTGGCCCCTCATTAAATCTCTAATATCATCTCTAACTTACTTCTTCCTAATTTGTTCTGCTCCAGCCACATCAGCCTCCCTGCTAGTCCTCAAGAGTGTCAGGCATGTCCCTCCTTTCACGGCTTTGCTCTGCTTGTTCCCTCTCTTGGAATGGTCCAACCCAAAAATTCCCACAACTTTTACACTCATCCCCACTTCAGGTCTTTGTTCAAAATGTCACCTTCCCAGTGAGGCCTCTGCTGACTCTTACCTATTAAAATTACCCAGAACTTCTAATTCTCCTTCCTCTGTTCTGTGTTTTCTGCAGCAGTTTTCATGTAATGCAGCATGAACATCTTAAACTCTGTTACACATTCACTTTAAAGCCATGCTATCTTCTAAAATGCAACACCTTTCTTACCCATAAACTTCACAATGCCTTGGATAATCTAGAGGCAAACCCTAACTAGGGATGGAGGATTTGACAAGCTCAACTATTCCTATTTCAATCCTGGCTCACTAGCCATTCTAACCCTCTCAAGAAACATGACCCTTCTAAGTATACTCACTTCCCATCCTGACCGCCCCCTGCCCCAGTCCCAATTGTTATAGAAATGGACACTTCCCAGTCCATGGAAGAATCCGGGCACGGATAACAAACCCTGAACTAATTGCTTCAGGAAGCTCCTTCCATCTGAGGCGGATATTCTGGGTGGGTTTAGGGCTTAGGTGATCACAGATACCTTCAAAGCATGCAGTTTATAGGGGAAAGGTGAGTGGGGCACTCTGTGATAAGCAGACACTGCGATATGTGATAATATGATGATGCATTCTTGAGATACCTAAGTCCTACCTTGAGATACCTAAGTTCCAGATATGCAAGTCTGTACCATGGAAACATATGCAAGCAAGCATCGGTCCCTTTGAATGGAGTAACTTCTTCACCACCTACAAATTGGGTAGCTAAATCCCCACCCCAGCAAAGTAGAATGTAAGAAAGAAGGAAGAACTATCCCACTCCAAAGAGTTCACTGGCCAAAGAATTTTGTAGCATCCAATCTCAGTTGCAGCTGACCAAGACAATCTGATATGGCTATTATATATTTCAAGGTCACATGGATTTGGCCACATGGAATATAATTTCTGACTGGAGCATGTTCTTTCAGAAAGTTGGATGTGTTCTCAGTTGAAACACTGTAGGTTTTCTCCAATTGCACTGAATTACCCTTCAGGAATTCCTCTAAGCTTGGTGACCTCCTTGGTTTTGCTCCTGCAACGGGACTTAGAGTCAAATCCCCAGCTTCTCTTTTTCAGGGAGGACGAGGAATTCAGACAGATGAAAACAATGAGAGAGAGAAAGGTCACCAGAGAGAGAAGATGAAGAGAGCAGGGGAATGGCAGATACAATATGTTAGCATATAAACACATTATAATTTTGACCAAGATTGGCCCTGTTGGTAGAAGTTTTTCTTTGCATGAAGTCTTCTCTCAGTAAACAATAATCTACTCTCTCGGTAGCATCTGAGGCCACTGCTCTAATGATTTTTTAACTTCATAAGTTTCCTAGAACGTTGGTCCAAATGAAGGCAGCCCAGTTATGTCTCAGTCGTGTACATATAGTGCAACTGTTGCTGCCATCTCTCAGCAGTCCCTGGCAATGCCACACTGCTTCACCATCAGCTTCAAAGTGTCCTTGAAGTATATATTCTGACTACATTGAATGGGAGTGCCCCATCTCAACTTGCAACCATTGGATTCCTGTAGGATAGAATTTGTAAAGAAAACAAGGTTTAATCAAAAGCATTAAGAGTCTCTTCCTGTTGACAACTTTTTGTTCTAAGGTAACTATATTTACTGTAAATTATTTTTTTAATCTCTCTTCTAGTGACCTACATGTTTAACCAATTGATTATACTTTGCATGAAAATCAAAGTGTTCTTTCCCCAGTTTACTTTTGTTATCAGTGCAATGCAAAATCTGTTTGCCTGAATTAGGTTGCATTTCATTAATCTCTTCAACATGAAATTGTGGTGGCTCATGGTTAATGACATTTAAGAATGTGTGTTACTTAAATTGTGACTAACTTATTTTTAAAATATGCCAGAAAATAATGATTGTTTCTAGTAGTGTTAAAGTATTAATGATGTGTAAGTCTTGGTACACCTGACTGAACTTTGGTTAGATTACCAAGTGTAATGAAGTGTTCAGGATATTTCAGAATTGAGTTAGTATATTACAGATTAGTTTAATCTAATACAAGAGAATGTGGTATCTATTAGAAAGACAAACAATATAAAATACCAGGGAAATTCAGGGGAGAGAGAGATTCTTTCAGCCTAGGGCACTACCCTAGTCTCATGGTCATCTTTCAGACCTAGCTCGTCTCATTCATTAATTATTCATTCATTCAAATACACATATTCAAAACCTACAATGTGCCAGGTATTGTGTTACATACTAAGGATGCAAAATGAATATATTACCATTCCTGCTCTTAAGGTATTTAGTGTATCATATAGTCATGATGTAGTGTTTTTAAGTGTTAAGCTAAAAGTATGTACAAAGAGAAAGAGAAGAGGCTAAAAGCTCCATCTTGTGCTGGGGTGACAGCAAGGAGTGTTAGGGACATCACAAGGAAGAAACAGGCATCTGCACTGCACCTTGACAATTTGAAGGTCAAATAATAGTCAGGTGGTGGACAGGAGAAGAATGGAATCTGACGAACGGAATTACAAGCTCAAAGTCATTGTTACAAGCTATGTATTTGCATTTCAAAGGCAACTCCTGTTGTCTTCAAATATGCTTTAAAATAATTTAAACATCTCATTTATTTTTAAACAGAGCCATTGAACTAAGACTAAACTTAGCAAATGATTTACCTGGTCACAGACATTCAAGAAAACAGTAAAATTGTTAAAATGAAAAAGTCAAAACAAGAGTTTGATTGACACTTGTCTATTTAAACATAACCAGAGTGTATTTAAGGGATGAAGCATCCTATATGGTATTGCTATTGATTTTTATGGCTATTTATTCATATTTTAAGCCTTATCTTAACAATTCTCTGCTATAGGACTATAGTGGAGGAGTGAAATCTCCTCAGTAAGTATAATGCTAAGTAAATTCTTGTTTCTCCCTATCCCCTAGATTTAGCAGTATTTACACCTCACCAGTTTCTACTAAGTGCATGCACACATGTGGGCTGTACAAACAGTTCCTGGGTCCTACTGTACACAGCACAGCTGCCACCAGAACACGTGGATTCCCCAATTCTGACTGTCCTGGATTCTAGAACTATATACATACAGTAAGTAGGAATGTTGTCTCTCTCATGCTGGTTCATGCAAGAATCCCAGTGAGTTCAATCAGGGGAGGAGCTTGTGACATAAAATTAATTTTATTGTGATTAAATGCATAGAAGTGATTAGTTCAGTGGATCTGGGAACCTTTGATTATCACTTGCCAGCCTAATTTCCATTTTGTCTTTATGCAATCAGGCTGAGCTACATAGGTACACAGATTCCATGCAAACTTCAATAAAGGAAAAACTGACCACTTTCATGACTGCCTTGAACATTTTATGTTTGGGGCATTATTTGTAATGATTTGGAATTAGAAAGTATATATATCTTTTTGAGTATAATCCAGGACCTTCTTATTCCCTTATTACCTGCAGTTGATGTCAGAAAAGAAGTTTCACATATAGGCATGTTCTGATGATTTCTGGTATTAGTGATTCTTGTCTATTTCCTGATACATGAGGTATAAGGTGTACTATTGTGCTGAGCTAAAATCTAATAGGTCTCTCTTATCAAGAGTTAATACTTGTTCATATTTATCTCTCCTGGACTCAGTTTTCTTATCTGTAAAATAAGAGTTTAGACTAAATGAATTCTGACATTTATTCAAGCTGAAAAATATTATGATTCAGATCTCATTGTTCCATATCTAAATTCTCCTATTGGCTTCGTTGTGCCCCTAAGCCAAGCCACGTTACTTAGCCAAAAAGATTTCCCACGACTCAAGTATTTCTCAGCTTGACAATTTCCTGTCCGTTCTATGACTTGCCCTTCTCATTTCCACTGCTATGTTGTAACCCTCATCTGAAATGCCCTCTGTTCTTCCTTCTACCTATCCAAATCCAATCCATCTGTTAAGAATAAAATCTTATGTACCTAAGTAGTGTGTCACTTCATTCAAGAAGTCCTGCCTGATTATTTCAGCCCTTCCAGTCATCAATTTCACTGTTTTCTCTAATTACATATTAACCCTATGTTGGATTCCTGGATTTTCCAGGACAATTATATTATTCCCTCTTTTCCCCATATCTAAGTTCTCAGGTGTTCTACTTCTGAAGTTTTTGTTCTACAGCTTAAATTCAAAATAAATACTCACTTATACATTTTTGCATTGTTAGCTAATTAAAATTACAAGTAACCAGATGGCAGGAGCCACGTCATATTTTCTTTTTGCCCCTCAGAATAGGCATTGGATAACTACTTCAGTGTTTTATTTTAAATGAATCAGTTTTGAGATTTACAGTTTTTAAAAAAAGTGTCACAAATCCAAGTTCAAATGTGTCCTTTGAAAATCCTGCATATTTTAGTTTTGACTTGAATGAATGATAATAATGTATTTTACCATTCCCAGGTGGAAACAACCAAGAAAAATAAATGGGATTCTGGAACGCTATGTATTATATATTTCAAACCATACACATGATTTTACAATTTGGAGTGTCATCTATAACAGTACAGAACTTTTCCAGGATCATATGCTACAATACCTTTTACCTGGTAATAAATATCTCATCAAGCTGGGAGTAAGTTTATTTCCATCACTTTCTCTGTCCCCATTCCTTCCACTTCTTCTCCCCTTCCTGTTGTCCATCCTTTCTTTCTCTCTCACTTAAAAAAAAAAAATCAAAATCTTCATGTATTGCTATTTATACTGAAAACTCACTTCCCATCCTAAATGTGAATTCTATTGATCTAATACCTACACATTTATTTTATATTATGCAAAATGATAGAATAACACCCTGAGTCAGTAGATTTTCCCAAGTCAAAGTTGGGATTGTCAAGATTTTTAAAATTACTTGTAGAACATCATAATTGTTAAGAACTTTTTCTAAAGTGCTAGGATTAATAAGGTTGTTTCCTTGTGGCATTTGTATTCATTTAAAAAACAATGCACCGTATGAAAATTTAGATCTTATATTTTTAAATGGAAGTTTAAATGACCGTCAAATATTCTTGATTGTTATTACATTCTGGTTTATATTATGCTCCTATCTCAGAAGAACAGTCACTTAATAAAACCCCAGAATCAACATAGTTTAGAGGTTCCTTTAGACAAACAATAGCATTTTTTTTAATGCAAAATAGCACCTTTACACAAAGGTCTTTTAAAAGACTTTGATATTACTGTGGTATTTATACTCAGTAGTTCCTTTTGTTTTTTGATGAAATATAATCTTTTTTAAGTTTAATAGCACATCTGAAAATAACTGAATATAAACATGAGATTGTCCCTATTTGTTTTAAACACACTCTTCATTTTATAGCAATACCTATATAAGGATATTTGCTTTGATAAATGCCATAGAAAATATTCTGCTCTTGATTATGAATAAATTTACATTTATGTAGACACTGTGTATGCATTCATTTTACTTAACATGCTCTTGAATGCTCTAAATATTATACCATGAGAAAATAAACTACACTCAACTATTGCTAACTGTCTGACTTAACACCACAAAACAAGGGCAATCAGACAGTGGTAAAAAAAATACCATTCATAACTGACTCCATGTGCCTAGGTGTTCCACACAGCAGTTTATGAAACAGCACTTTGGTTATGTACAGTTTTATTACCCATTAAGTAAGAAATATACTAACTTGATTTCCAAATGCTAACACAGAAATACAAACTATTTTCAAAATAATGTTAGTATCAAAATCAGGAAGAGTCTTAATTTTTTGGAAGCAACCAAAATTAAACCAAAAATTGTGCTCTTGGTTTTTATCAGAAGTAGGCAAATGACATAAAACAGATTCTATTCCTAGGGCCGTTTTTAGGATGTGCTGTGCAGTCAATCAGAACTCATATCAATCTCCTATATTTTATAAATCTATAATACCTTGAAAGATACATACTAGTAGATTAGGAGTCCTCTGCCCTGAGTATTAATTCAGATTTTGCTACTAAGTGTGTGACCTAAGGTAAATTCGCTTAACCTCACTGAGTTTTATTTTCTTCAAGTCTAAAATTAGAACATTGAACTAAATGATTTTTAATGTCTCTGAGCCATAAGATTCTATGATGCTAAAAAAAGTAATCCCAAACACTATTCTATGGAGTCAAATGCTATCTGTCAGCCACTGAATAGTGTTGATGCAAGATGTTATAAAGATGTGAAAATCCTTGCCTTAACTCTTGGTAGGGAAATAAACTTGCTCACATTATTTTCAAGTTCACTATATTTATTAGGGCAGAAAATAATATATTTTCAGGAAGGATTCAACTAACAGGTTTTTTACTTAACTCTGTTAAGCAGTAAATTAAATGAACCAGAACATTTTAGGTTCATCCTGGTTAATTGAGGGATTATTGTATATTTCACAGTTTCAATATAATAACTGGCTTTCAAGGTCATTAGATTAGTAGATCGAGAGCAGGTTCTCAGCAAAGTGGAGTTGCCTTTGTAGATCATTTTAGCATGTTGACTAGGAGCTGGAAAACAAAACATAAAGATAACAAAGACTTTAAGCAGCATTTGGAATAGAGGAAGCTACACGGGGATTTGAACCATTATGATTTACTCTAGGCTTGGAGCAGGTATGTTACTTCATGTAGCGCCATTTAGTTTTCACATTTGACTAGATTATAAACTGCTGAAACATAAGGGCTGAATCTTTCAAAATTCGATCTGCAGTTTCAAGCACAGGGTCTATTGGAAATTGGAAGCTGAGCAAACAATTCCTGAATGAATGACCACCAAGGACATCATTTCATAAAAGTTCTAAGACTTTTGATCTGAATTAAATAATTTGCTTGGAAACATTGGAATTAGGAATGGTGTGGTTCCAAAGCATACTCTTTCCACTGCAAAAAAAAAAAAAAAAAAAAAAAAAAAAAAAAGCCTATGTTGCTACACTCAACAAAGGCTATTTCGAAATGTGATAAAATGTGATAGCTCCTAACAAAGAAGACAATATGTTAAAAATAAAATAAAGAAGCTATTAATACAGACAGCTTTCAAGACAGGTGTTGTTTGATAATTTTCATACTACTGTTAGCCATTTGTAACTTGATGAATTCTAAGTATTATATATTCCTGAAAGATTCCTGGAAATGGCTTAACTTTTTAAGTAATTATGGATCAAGTGGCCTTTTTCTTTTTCTTCATGCTTTAAAATATGTTGCACTCTTAACATCCCCAATCCCTGTGGACCTGAAAACTTACTGGAAAAGAGAATGCTAGTTTTGGTCCGGGCACAGTGGCTCACGTCTATAGTCCCAGCACTTTGGGAGGCCCAGGTGGGCAGATCAATTGAAGCCAGGAGTTGGAGACCAGCCTGGCCAACATGGTGAAAACCCATCTCTACTTAAAGTACAAAGAATAGTCAGGCGTGGTGCTGCAAGCATATAATCCCAGCTACTCGGGAGGCTGAGTCACGATAATCCCTTGAACCCAAGAGGCAGAGGTTGTAGTGATCCGAGATCTGCCACTGCACTGCAGCCTGGGCAATACAGCAAGACTCCATCTCAACAACAACAAAAAAAGAGAATGCTACTTTTGGATTGTCTTAATAGTCATGATTTCAAAAATAATTGATACAATTTTATTATTTATGCATTTTTATTGTACCAAAATTGAATCCCTTATTTGGCCAGATGTTACTCATCATTTCAAGGCAGAGTTATTTATGCCTTTATGAATTTTTCAAAATGGCTGTAACTGAGAAAAGCTATAGGAGATGGTTAAAACAACTTATTTTAATGGCTCTCAGGCTTTCAAAGACCTTGCCATTTCATAAAGGCATCTTTAATCAACCCCAATATTTTGTTTAGTTTTTCCAGACCAGAATTTTAATCAGCATTCAGCTGTATTGAATGTAGTGGCCTCTGGTGCGGGCAGGTCAAACAAGATACTAATTGGTTCAATTTCATTTAGATGATGTCAGATTAGACCAATTGGAAGCAGCTTTAAGAACATTTATTTTCCCATCAAAGGAACTAAGATATTGTCCTGCATACTTAGGACCCTCTAAATGCATCCAAAAAGACTGTGGGCAAAACAAAATAAAATAATTTGCAGGTAATTCTGTCATTTCAGCAGCCTCTTTATAAATAATTTCATTTACAAGAAAAATGCTTTCATAAATGCCTTATATTCTTAAGAGATTTCTTTGTCAAGTTACTGGTTTATGGATCTCAGATGACATAGTAGAAGAAACAGTCCTTCTAAACCAAAGGATGTTTTTACTTATCCTAGAAGACATCATAAAATCCTCAAAACAAAGTAAATTTTAATTCACATTCTGTTTTAAAAATATATACTTATATGTTGTATAGTATAGAATTTATTTGGGGAGAGTTAGCAGGGGAAATATTTTAGTATACAAATAAGAAAAAAATAGTGACAAATAGACTATCAGAATTAAATCCCAGTGTGTTACAAGTTTAACAATAAGAAGCTGCAACATTTTTCCCTTCTAAGGAAAAAAAATCTGGAAAATGCAAATGGATGGATTTTTTTTCTCCCTGAGAAGTGGGAAGAATTTGTCTTTGACCATTTTTCCTTTGATAACTCAGCTGTCTCATATGGCCTCTTTTCCTGCCATATTTTCTGGTGGACTTTTAGCACATTTGAAATGTCTGGGGTCTTCAACTTCTTTTCTATTTTAATCGTTGGACACTTATTTTTTGAGCTCCCAGTGACCTGTCCTAAAGCTTTGAGTCAGAGTTAGGACACATTTGCAAAGATTCCATTCTCTAGAGGAGTATGGTTTTTTTCTTGCATAGAAAGGCATATGCCACAGCTGAGAATTAGAGGAAACCCACAGAGGTTAATTAGGTACCCAATCTTAATGCAATTTCATGCCCAGGCCACAATTTAACCCATCTGAAAGTTGCTTAATTAAGCTGGTAAGAAATTATCCTGAAGACATGGGCTACTGCTATAGTCTTGTAATAGCAAGTGAGATCAATTTCCATGTTTGTTAGCCATAAACTGTTGTTTATGCTTATAATGAAGAATTTGCAACTAGTTGCAACAACTTTGCAAATAGTAGTGTACTCCCATATTTTAAAAAAAAATCTAAAAATCAGTCAGCTTCCTTCTGTCTTTGGGGAAAAGAATATTGACTGCTTGAAGAATCACAAAATCACTCCCTCAGTATCAAACTGAAAAATCAGAGAGACACCTAAAGAAAGAGATGCTTTAATTTTTTATCTTAGTAATATCTATCTTACACAAAAATGAGCTAAATATCTCTGCTTTTTTACATTGTCTTATGATTTTGCTTTATTTTCTTTTTGATTTTGGTAAAATTTAGTGCTTTTTGAAAGATTTTTAAACTTTGTTCTTTCAATTGAAATTGTAACTTGAAGAGATACTGAACCAAGCTTAAGTATAGTTTTCAAATATCATTGTTATATAAGGATATAATTACTAATATTTGCTAGCAAATATGGGCTGAAAACCCCTTAATGTATGTATCAATTTCCTGGAGAAGTGCTTGTCCAGTAAGTTTAAAACATTATTTGCAGTTTATTATGAAAGTGCACACGGAAGTTTCTGTAACATTCATGTTACCATTTCTGACATTAGTGATACTTAATTAGGGAACAGAGTTCTGTGATCACGTTAAATTTGTCAAACATATTTTAATGAAGCCTATCTACTCTGACACATAAGTAAATTATGAGATCCTTTAAGCCATTAAACATTCACTCAGCAATTGCTTTGTATTTGTTTTATGAGAAACATTGTTTTATTTAATTTTATTTGGTGTTATACTATAAACATATTGGTCACACTGTAGAAATAAAAGGCAATTGTATTTGCTGCACATCTTTTCTTCCCTAGAAGTCCGTTGTTTTATCTTAAAGTAGTCTTCATCCTCTAGTACTTTACTTATGTTATATGTACACATGCTGTGTGTGTGTGTGTGTGTGTTTAATTCACTCTGGAAACCTTTGTGCAAGGCTAACTTCAGCAGGGCTGTTTATCCAGTCAATATGTGCCCTACGTCTCTAGGCTCTAACTTAGGATGCTTCCTTAATTCATACATTCGTACCGTCTCAGTTATTCTCTAACTATTGGGGATGGCTATATTATGTCTTAAAAAGCAAACTAAATAAATGTTAAATCTTAACATTGAAATGAATTTATTTTGGGGGAGTAAAGGTAGCACTATATAACAAAATCTGAAACTCTTATTATGAATTCTCTTTCCTCAATGTTCATGAAAACTTTTGGGACCAAGAGTGAAACGAGCATTTTTGCATCTCTGTTTAGGCTTGCACGGGTAGTGGGTGCACAGTGAGTGAGGCCAGTGAGGCCCTAACTGATGAGGACATACCCGAAGGCGTGCCAGCCCCCAAAGCCCACTCATATTCACCTGACTCCTTTAATGTCTCCTGGACTGAGCCTGAATATCCGAATGGTAAGTGAACTCTTTTAGCCTCAAGTTAAAAAGATGATTAGCAAAGGTAAATTAATATTCTAAATGGCAGCTTATATGTGGTGCTTAATTTTTAATGATCATTTTAGCACATAAAATACCTAAGATAGTATCATTGTCTGTAGTTGGGGAGATTGTGGTTTTTAGGCTAACACACAATTTTGGTGGCTCAAAAGTGCTCCCTTTTGATAGTTCTTGTGTACTGCATCTCATTGTTTAATATGCCGCAGGAGAGGTGAAGAGAGCAAATGGGGAGGATTCCCAAAGAATGCCGTAGTGAGAGTGACATTGTATTTTCAATGACTTTCTGTTTTTAAAAGCCATTAGTTCTTCCTCGGAGAAGGAGAGAGGTGGAAAGTTCATGTACATATTGTGTCAAAACGCTTTTGATTTAATAAGTTTATCTTAAAAGAGGCCACTTGGAACTCTGTATTTTTTTAATATACTATTTATAAATATTTCAACATGCTGTTTTTAAACAACGCATAGATTAAACATACATATATTTATACATATTTAGCTGGAGGCAAGTTTTGTGCATTTCTAAGCAATATATATGTTTTTGTACAGTTTAGTGAATTAAGCTAGTCAGTTACGTTTCACTAAAATAAAATCTCATTATGAAGAATTTGTAATAGTTTTGGGTAGAAATTGTTTTATTCATTTAGTGGAAATATCTTTAAGGTTCATATAACATAGTACCATTGTTTCACACTGATGGAAGCTTACTTGACATTAAATTTCATTCCTCTTTGAGACAAATATCAAGAAGACTTTTAATATCATAGAAACTCTTTTAAGAAACTCATTACTGAAAATTGAAATGGACTCTTTTAGCACAGCCAAAAGGAATGAAAGAAAAAAGTTTGTCTTATGTTTACTATAATATTAATTATTCCAGCCATCTCATTTTAATTAAACTTTTGGCAAATGCACTAGATATATTTGAGGTAATGGAGAGAATTCTAATAATCAGAGTGAGTTATTGTCTCTGCTATTGAAGTTATTCCTGTACTATTACAAATTTTCCAAGAAAAAATAAATGGATGCCTATTTGATACTATATTAAGCAATCAACAATCTTGTTATGCTTCTTACTCCACAAAGAACTCTGGTTCATAGGTGGCAATGAAAATGTTAATGATTTATTTCAATTGGATTGCTGTGAAATGCTGTTACATGATTTGCATAGTAGAACACTTCCCTTCATCCCAATTGGTAAATGCAGCTAGAACTACAATTGCACTCAGAATCTTCAGCTGTTCAGGGAAACATTTTCCACATTTCAAAGCTCTTTGAATATTTTGTGTATTTGTGTATGTTTTGTATATTTGCAAGCAGTTTTAAAATGTATTCATCAAGCAAGAAGAACTTGGGAGATTTTGGAGATTTGTATTAACACTTCCATGGTATTCCAAAGTCTTGTATTTAATTAGAGTGAGATTTTTAGAATTTTAATTGTAGTACAATGGTTAGACATTTAAAAGGTAGTTTTATTTTTTAAAAAACTACTTTTTTTTTTTTTTTGCTACTTCTCCCCACTTTCCCCCAATTTTTTAGCTTTTCGTTTCTCTTGTTGATTGTCTAGGGAGGGATAATCTGATTGTTGGAAAACATCTTGTCTCTCCATCTGTCTTCGAAGTCCCCACACCTCTCCTCAAATACCCAAAGAATAAAGTCTAAAATTTTTAGTCTGGCATTCAGGTTACTACCAACTTGTGACTCAACCTGAATACACATTGCCTTGTAACATATCTTCCTTTCTAGCCATGCTGGAATATTTATGGCTTAATGTTGGGTTAGAAAACATGGGTGGAGTCAAATAGGCCTAGAGTCAAAAATTGTTTCTGATGTATAGTGACTGTGTTACCTTGGCAAATTCATTAACTTCCATGGACCCCAGTTTCCTTGATTAGAAAATTGAGATTAATAGGCTGGGCCTGGTGGCTCATGCCTGTAATCCCAGCACTTTGGGAGGCTGAGGCGGGTGGATCATGAGGTCAGGAGATTGAGACCATCCTGGCTAACACAGTGAAACTCCATCTCTACTAAAAATACAAAAAATTAGCCGGGCATGGTGGCGGGTGCCTGTGGTCCCAGCTACTTAGGAGGCTGAGGCAGGAAAATGGCATAAACCTGGGAGCCGGAGCTTGCAGTGAGCTGAGATCTCACCACTGCACTCCAGCCTGGGTGACAGAGTGAGACTCCATCTCAAAAAAAAAAAAAAAAAGTAAAATTGAGATTAACAATCCCTGTCATCACCCTGTCTTTACCTGTAGAAATACAACTCATTCTTCTAGGCTAACCATAGGCCTCTTATTCCATGAAATCATTCTACTCTTCCTTAAGTTGAAGGTAAACTTTCCCTCTTCTCTTGACTATGTGACCTGTTTCTATACCTTCCTAATGGAACTTCATTCAGCTTGTGCTTAAAGTTATTTGCGTATATGTCAAACACTCCCACCAGATGATAAGGACCATAAATCATTAATTTCTCTTTCACTCCGCAGAGCCTAACACAATGTTCTACTTTTTATTGGTACGCAATAATATTTAATTCATTTAATGTCTCTTGTGGAAATTACCTTTGATCAGTGGCATATATACTCCAAAGCCCTGGCTCTTTAATGATACCAAGAGAGATGACAGAAGTACTTACCATCCAGTGTCTGCAATATATTTGTTCAAAATGCATTTGTTCCTAAAATATATTTTTCTAGCTGTGTAGATTCTGAGCCTGGGTTTCTTTTTTGAGATTGTCGATCTTGCATTTGACCAAAGAATTTTTAATTTTCTTTGAGGGATTATGCCCAATTCAAAGTTAATGGTACCAGGCCCACATGGCAATATATGCTACCTAATGGTTGCTTTCTAATTTCTGAATATGCTGCAGAAGAGAAATACAATTGGAGAATAAGATAGACTTCATTCTTGTGTAACTAAATAAACCCTTTCAAAAGATTTTAAATGGTATTTCTCAAACTTATCTGATTCTTAGAACAATCTTGGGAGCACCAATTGAATAAGTAGATTCTAGGCTCCACCACAGACCTCCTAAATAATCAGAATCTTCCACTGCCTCGGTTATCATCAAAATGCCCCTGGGTATTTAATACATTTTCCAACTGACAAAATCCTCCACCTGGATTTTTGTTACATCTTAAACTCAGCATATCCAAGTTGATTTCTCCTCATGGTTTCTCTCTCTCTACTTGCTCTTTCTCCTGTATTCCCTCTCTCATGGATTTGCACCACCCAGCCCTGCCAGCCAGTATACTGGGCGGCAGTCTTCGCCTTAAACCTTGCTCACCCCTGACTGCTGTCACCAAACAACCCCTCGACTGCACTTCTCTAGTGAAGGCCATTAATATTGCTTACCCAAATCACTTCAGGAGCCTCCTCATGCCATGCAAAAAATTTGCATTTGTTCATTCAAAATATGTATTTTGATGACCTACTAGGTTCCTTCACTCTTATATATACAGTAAATTTCCTTGCTTCTTGATCTCAAGGATATCAGAGTCCTTGGGGAAAATATCCATATAAATGAATTCTCACAAGGTTGGGAGGTGCACAAGGTGCTAGGTACACAGAGAAGCAGCTCCTAGTGGTTCCCTATGAGATGTGGACATGTCATCCCTCTGCATCCTCATGAAGATGTTGCAGGACCAGAGATAAACATGTGTTTAGTCTGAAACAGGTATTACTTGTCTGGTTTTGCACACTCAGGTTTCAAAATCTTGACTCTGTTAGTCAGTTATGTACCTAAAGGGATGTTTGTTCACTAGGGATTTATAAACATGAACAAAGATTTGCTGAGAAAAATTAAACCCAATTTCTATAATGAGAACTAGGTATATTTTTATGCTTGCCTATACATGACAAAATATGAAAGGTATAAAATATTCTGATATAAATGTCCAGTCCTTGCCAATCAAACAATTGGTGGCCTTTGGCCAGCACAGCTTAGGAAACATTCTCTCCTTGTCATAACTGATTCTGACTTAAATGATAACTTCCTACTCGTGAAAGTCTGATGGTAATCCTTAACAAAGGCTTTAAGAAACTATCCTCTCCCTTTGTTATTTCAGTTCTCTTCCTTGTCTCCCAACCTGGTCCTGCTCCACAGTGTCTGTGCTGGGAAGCTTGCTGGTTGGTTCAGTACATACTTCATGAGCCCTGAGAATTTTTCCTAATTTGGTGTCTTTTGTTTGGTAGCATACAAGCAGCACCAAGTATAGTGCCTGACACATAATAATTGCTAAGTTAAAAATTTGTTGATTACCACTATTAAAGAGAAGAACAGAAAACAACACATTCTGGAAAGGATGTGGAGAAATTGGAACCCTTAAGTACTGTTGGTGGGAATATTAAATGGTGCATCTGCTATGAAAAATAGTGTAGAGGTTCCTCAAATAATTAATAATAGAATTATTAGATGATGTAGCAATCCCATTTCTTGAAATATATCCAAAAGAATTGGAAACAAGATATATTGCAGCATTATTCACAGTAGCTAAGAGGTGCAAACAACCCAAGTGCCTATGGACAGATAAATAGATAAGCAAAATATGATATATTTATACAATGGAATAACATTCAGCCTTAAAAAGAAGGAAGTCATGTCATACAATACAATGTAGATGAAACTTGAGGACATTATGGTAAATGAAATAAGCCACTCACAAAAAGACAAATACTGCATGATTGCACTTATGTGAGTTTATCTACAGTAGTTGAATGCACAGAAACAGAAATTAGAATTACAGTTACCAAAGGCTGGGTGGAAGGGGGAAATGGAGAGTTGCTGTTCAATGGGTTTAGGGCTTCAGTTTTCCAAGATGAAAAAGTTCTACAACTCTGTGGCACAACCATGTGTATGTAGATAACATGATGGTACACTTCAAATGGCTAAGATGCCCAATTTTATGTTGTGTTTTTTATCGTAATAAAAAAATATGATATAGAGAGGATGTAATAAAATGCTATAAACTAAACTAGAAAAAAGGTTAAGAACAGTGTTAGTTTAAAACAAACAAATTTGCTGATTAATAAAAACATAGAGATCTATGCACAAAATATGCATTTTTTAAACAAGGGTGAGCTCATACTATTTGCGTTGTTGTGGAATTTACTATTCTCACTTCACAATATGGTGCAAACATCTTTCCTTGTAGTTCAGTGGAATGTGACCTCATTCTTTCAAAAGGCAGTATGCAATCCCACTGAATGAAACTACGGTTTACAAGACCCATCTTTTTACTGATGGACACTTTTGTGATTTTTGCCATTACAAACAATGTTACTTGCTATTAATCGCCTCAGTCTGCCAAGTACAGTCTTTGAGTACTGAGTCATTATCACTAGATTCACACCTAAGGCTTTGCTCGCCTTCAAATATGTCCTGCTTAATTCTAGTCCCTTGCTTCACATACCTGCAAAAATGATGGTGTGACACTCCAGCTCTATGTTTCTCTAATCAGAGTCCTTTGTACCCACATTCCCTCTGGCAAAGGTGTTCTTTACCAGCTGTGATTTCAGACATGATTTTAAAAACCGCTGAAAAGAGTGACTTTTAGGTCCAAGGTCCATAGGAACCCTTATTATGTAGGACCTTGATGCTTCCTTTGTAAGACCATTAGCTATCACAGAGAAGTAGCACAAAGGATTACTGTCTAATACATTTGTGACCTGTATTGTGTAGATTGCAATTGCATAATTAAAGTTATGCTTTTGAGAGCTTCCAAATTCTCATGAGCCATATTTCTTTTTAGAAGCTTAGGCCTTAGGATCCTGAAATATGTTTTTTCTTCACACTTCAAGTCTACCTTGCTAAAACAGCATAGCTATCTGACTATGCCAAACTTATTCGTCATTATCTAGCATAACATTTATAGTGACATTTTAAACTAATTAGAATATGTGTTTTTTAAAATACTAACTAAAAATATAGAATATAAAATGTTTATCTTTTATTAATAGCTATAATTCCTTGTAACTAACCTCTATCTTTACCTCAGTAAATCGACCTAAAATAGTTTCTTTATTAGACTGAGCCGCATGAGGGCAGGAATCATATGTATCTTTTTCACTGCCCTAGTCCTGGCCTTTGGCAGAGTGCCACAGAGTAGAGGCATCTTATAAAGCTGTCGAATGAATTAATATTTACTGATGATAGGGACAATACCAAAATTGTGATAGTGTTGATGTGAGAAGCATATTCATATGCAATCACACAACATACACAAATGCACACTGTGAGCACATTTTATGATTATGTAATATTGGTGGGATGATTTCAAAGGCAGCAGAGAGGAATCTTCCTCTTGGCCTGCTGAAGGCTTAAAACACACACTTAGAGACCTAGTCCTTTTGCTTAAGATTTCATCAGCCTGGTAATCTGTAGATTTTCTAATGAAAGACAGCACATAGACTTGTCTTGTTTGCGCTTTGCATGTCTCAGTATGAAAGGATATATTTTTACTGTGGTCAGGATTTGTTAATAACAACATGGGCATAATTAAGAGAGAAGCATGTGGCTGGGCCTGGTGGCTCACGCCTGTAATCCCAGCAATTTGGGAGGTCGAGGTGGGCAGATCACCTGAGCCCCGGAGTTCAAGACCAGCCTAGGAAACATGATGAAACCGTGTCTCTACCAAAACAAAAAAAAAAGAAAAAAAAGAAAAAGAAAAATTAGCCAGGAGTGGTAGTGTGTGCCTGTAGTCCCAGCTACTTGGGAGGCTGGGGCATGAGAATTGCTTGAACGTGGGAGGCAGGGTTTGCAGTGAACCACAATTGTGCCACTGCACTTCAGCCTGGGTGACAAGAGTGAGACCATGTCTAAAACAAAAAAGAGAGAGAGGGAGAAGCATGAGAGCTGGGGACCCATTAGACATGGTCTAGCATCTTCTTGAGAAGTGAAGGGAACCTGAGAAGCTTATGGAAATATTTTCCTAATTTAGTCTTTCATATTGGCCCATCTTTGTGACAATTTGTATGTGAACATGTGTCGAAACGGTGGCAATCATGTCAAAAAGAATAGAAACATCTTAGCAGGTTGATTATTTTTGTAGACTTACGCGTAGTACCTTGAAGACAATAGAACGTTATTTAAAAATACATTTGGCTCAGTGTTTTGAGCTTATATATTCTGTCAATAATGGGTGGTAGAGAAATCGATTAACTATAGATCTCTTATACACACTCTATACATCTTGTCCTTCACATGAAGAGATGATGCTATCGAAATAAATTTTTATAATGTATGCACATGAAGATGTATGTATACGTACAAATTAAATACTCTATACATGCATAGAAATAAATACTTGATTTCCTGCTAACACTAATAACATTAGTAATAATAATAATAGATATAATTTATAAGAATTTGCCAGGCACTTTAATTCCCATAACTAGCCCAGGAAATAGGTATTGTTATCTCACAAATGTGGAAACTTAGATTTATAAGTACTAAACAGTTTAATTACTCAAAATCAAGACAGCTGGTTAAGCAGAAAGATTGTATAAATCAAAGCAAGGTGTGAATGACAAAAATTCATGGTTTTATTCACTATATTATCTGCCTCTACTTTTTGTAGAAAGGCTTATAATGTAGAATTTAATCTAGCCATATGAAAACAAAATTTTGTTACTTTTACCTGTTCAATGTTCTGTTCTTAGTGCCAATATTTAAAATTCATAAGATCTGTGTTCTGGTTTTTCTCTGGTTTTAGAGAGATAACTGTTTGATATTTCATTTGATTTTCTTACTTTTTATTTTAAAATAACTTTATTTTTAAATGGTCAAAATGTGATTCTATTTTCTTTCCTGGAAATGCTCAGTTTTAATAGGTGAAATGGATTGTAGAACTCAGCGAATCGCTTAGGAAAACTGCTTGACAGTTTTGAGCAAAGCTTGTGTAACTTTTATGAAACACCTCCAGTCAGTTTGTCAGGTAGAATTTCCCAAGCACAGTCTTTTTTAGATTCCGTTGATTCCATTTTTAGGAGAGCATAACAATAATAAGGCATTATCCCACAATGTGAAAGCTCTTCTCTCTTTTCCTTTTTAATTGAAGGATCAAGTATTCACACAGGGAGATATCTGCCACATTCAATCAGCATCTGGACCTTGGGGGGAGCCCTCAGTTGATATTCCTATTGCCATGCTGCACTGGAAAAGACAAACAAATATGTTTGGAGCATCTATATTCACTACGCATGTTATTTTTATGACACACTAAAGCATTGTTGTTTAATTCTTATAGTAAACACAATTCTTCAGTGTAAATAGAGATACCTTGTATTAAATTTACATTGTATTGTACTCCCATTGAATTTCCTTGGTTATATATGACAACCTATTGAGCACCTTAGGAAATACAATTTGACATAACGTGATGAAGAGGCACAAAGGTATATATCCCAGTGGATATGCTTTATGGACAATTATCATCCAGCTTCCCTGTGAAAATTAAACACCTTAAAAATCCTATCATTATGGAAACAGAAAGGTGATAAACTTGAAAGTCCTTCTGTTGTACAGCCAATGGGAATTAAGTATCCATTTTGTGGATTATCCATTGAAGAACTGAATGTCTAGAACTAGATTAAATTAAACTGAATTAAGCCAGAACCTGACCCCCTTTGCCACATGACATGTTACAGTTTTATTTTGCTTCAGCTGTCTTACTTATTATTAGCACCAGAGAATAAGCAAGAAAAAGCCTGAAAAAATACAATATGGTACAATATAATAGAATAAATGATTTTTTATGGTGAATATTTCTCTTTTGCTTTTCTAGATTCACTCTCTTTTTCAACTCTGCCCCGTGCCCTGTAAGGCTGAACCTTCCTCACAGTGGCAATGGGCTTCCTCTCTCTCTGGCTTCCTGTTGGTTTGTCCATGGGCAGCAACGGCAAAAGATGAGAGGATGAGAGGAGCATGGAGTCTCAAAACTTATTCTCCCTGGCTCTCTTTCTGCATGGCTCTGGATTCCAGGGTTGCATTCCTCTAGTAAAGGCTACAGTTCCTATTCAAAGCCTCTTTCTTTCTCCAGGTTCCTGAATTTGTTCTCACCCTTTCCCCTACAAACGTAAAGATGTTTACTGGCTCCTAGCCAACTAGTTAAAATGGTCTAGGAATCCTAGCTAGTACTAGCTGGGAATGCTTTATTATCACTGGTTGCTTTCCCTTAACCCTGTCCGCATCTTTGTAAATAGGAGTTCCACTAAAATCTCTTCCATGCCATTTGAGTTGTCGTTGGTTTCCTGCTGAAACCCTGACTCATTCCTAAATTTTACTTAATCCACATTTAACACGGAGAGGTGTTTTGTTTGTGTGTGTGTTTGTTTTTTTGATGGGGGGGTAGTGCGTGAAGATAAATTTAAAATGACTTTCTTCATGCTAAGAGTGGCAAGAATAAATAAGTAAATGAACAAAATTTCCATTTTCTTAAACTTTGTTTCAATACAATAGACATCTTAAAGGCCAATAAGAAGAGCCAAGCTCAAAGATTCTAGTGGCGACTTGCTTATCTAATAAACCCATCATATTTAATTTTTCAAATAATAATAAACTTATTGATACATCTTTGAAAGCTTTTCACTTATTGTTATAAAATATTTCTTTGTTATCATTAGTCAAATAATGGCTTATGACATCTTCCTCTTGATGAAGTAGCTCTGAGTGCCAAGTTTAGCTTACAGGTCAGTTTCGGCCAGGCGTGGTGGTTCAAGCCTGTAATTCCAGCATTTTGGGAGGCTGAGGTGTGTTTATAACCTGGGATCAGGAGTTCAAGACCAGCCTGGCCAACATGGCGAAACCCCGTCTCTACTAAAAATATGAAAATTATCTGGGCATGGTGGCAGGTGCCTGTAATCCCAGCTACTCTGGAGGCTAAGGCAGGAGAATCACTTGAACCTGGGAGGCGGAGGTTCCAGTGAGCCGAGATTGTGCCATTGCACTCCAGCCTGGGCAACAAGATCAAAACTCCATCTCAATAAATAAATAAATAAAATAAAAATCAAGGTCAGTTTCTCAGATAAGCCCTATTATGTATCCTACCCAGAATAGGTTAGCATCCACCTCTCCCTTCTCTATCTCATGTTTTCCTTCTATCCATCTGATTTTTAAAAAGTAAACTTTACATCCTCATAATACCTCTAACGTCTGTTCTTTCACTTGGATTGAAAGTTTTGTGAAGGAAGTAACCATGACTGTTCTGACAACTTCTGTATTACCAGCATGCAACACAATGTCTGGCTCATAGTAGCTACCCCATAGTTACTGATGAGCCAGATGACTACCAGAAACCAAATCTAAATCCAGCAGACTTACAAAACTTATTTTACAGTATTTAGTAAATACTTGTTTCTTTGCACTTTCTGGACTTCATTGGAAAGGAATGAATTTTAAATGAAAAGATAGCATACAAATATAAGAAACTATTGGCTAATGACAGATAGTGTGGCAGGGAGGAATACAGACCTGTCTAAGCTTGTTTTTGAGAGATGTTAGTTTAGTTTTTACAAGAGAAGTGCAGCACATGACATAGGTCAGAATTGGAAGAGATAGTCTAAGGTGAGCTTCCTATAGCAAGTAAGACTAACTCATACTAGAAGCAAGGGACAGCTCTGTGTGTGTCCCTTCTATGTGCACAGTGCTTATTACTAAAGCACATTCATATATGCTCACTTGTTTGATTCTCAGATCAACTGTCAGGCCACCAGGGCAAGGAATATTACCCCATTTTGTTGGTCAAAAAATGAAAGCTTAGTGAGTTTTAGCTATCTAACCAAGTTTTAAAGGTACATGGTCATGACAGAAGGGCTGAAGTGGTTGGAAGAAGATCCCTGAAAAAGAAGGCAATTGGCTTGGAAGCTTTTGACTTTGTTTTGAAATAGTTCCCAGAACAGGAGAGGCACTCAAGAACTAATTTGTTGATTGAATGAATAATTACTTACTTAAATGTATATGCACAAAATTGATACTTCAAAATAATTGGCCATACAATTTATCCTGTTCTGCAACTTGCTTTTTTTCTCTAATTCACGTAGAATAAAGATCTTTTTATGTCAATAGGCATAGTGCTCCCTCATTTTTCCTCAAAGCTTAGTAAAATGTCATTGAATGAAACCGCAACATTTATAAAGGCTATCTGGTAAATGATTAGCATCCATTCCTTGGTACAGCTACATCTCATTAATGCCAGCTAACCATTAATTATAAAAGATGTTGACAATAAGGTTTGGTGCTTGGACTAGTAGATAGTCCTCAAATGGATTCCCATTTATTTGGATTTGGTATACTCCTTGAGGTAGTGTTGCAGGGAGTGTTTAGCCAATAGTTATATCCTGAGGAGTCCTCAAGGCCAGAGGAGAGGACCCTGAACTAGCTATTAAGCCTCCTCCTCTAAAACAAAGTCATACAACAGGGTTGAAAGTCAAAGAATGAAAGAGAAAAGAAAGCTGATGTGCCTATTTTAATATCAGACAAAGAAGACTTTACCGTGAGCAGTATTATTAGGTATAAAAAGGTAGTTTCATAATAATAAAGGAGTTACTAAAATTAACATTTATTTTTTATCAAAATATACTATAAGTGCCCACAAAGATAAGTAATAAGAGAGGTGATATTTAGAACACATGTAACCATCAGAAAACTGTATCCAGAACATATAAAACATTCCTACACATCTATAGCAAACTGGACTTAACATCTGAAAAGTTATTTCACAGAAGAAGAAAAATTAAATGTCTGATAAACATAAGAAAATGGGCCAACTTCTGTAATAATCCAAAAGTAAAAGATAATACCAAAACAAGCTAACATTTTTTACATCTAATGCTGGCAAAAATTTCAAAGTCTGACAATAAGCTCTTTTTGAGGATGTAGAACAATGAGAACTCACATTGACTCACATGTACACTAGAATTGACATACTTTCAAAAAGAGATGAGCATTGTCTAGTAAAATTGAACATATATCAACAATTCCTCTCCAGGACATTTGTCCTAGAAAATTTGTATATGCGCTTCAGGACACATATACAAAAATGGGTATAATTACATTGATGTCATAGCCAAAATATAGAAACATTCTAAATATCAAGAGTAGAATAAATAAATAACATTTGCCCTATAGGAATACCACACAGTAGTAAAAATGAGTGAAGTATGGCTACTCTCAAAAACATGTATAGAACACATGAATATTATGTTACACAAAGCAAGATGCAAAAATTATATATACAACATAACTCTATTAATATGTTAGAAAACCATAAGAAACTTAATTATGTTGTTAAGGGATGCATTTCTCAGTAGAAAAGCAAGGGCGTGGTTCTTTGAAAGCCCTCATAGTTATCTGTGAGGAAGGGAAAGGGATCCAGTTATGGACAGGAGATTTCTGGGGTGCTGGCAACATTCTATTTTTTCAACGTGAGTGATGGTTACATGGCCTTTTGCTTTTAAATTTGTCATTAAAATAGAATTGATATTGTATATGTTTTTGTATGTTGTGTTTTATTACATGATTTTTAAAATGTAGGAAAAATAGGTATATGGAAGCTGTAAAGTTGTATGCACTGTAGAGTCTGAATGCTTCAGTGACAACACATGGCTCTACCACTTCCTAGCTGTATAACACTGGCCAAGTTACCAAACCTCTCTAAAAGCATTTTTTGTCATCTGTTTTTCTCATCTGAAATAAAACCCATTCCACTATCAAGAGTTTTTCCTGAAGATTAAATGGTACTTGATTAAAACACTCAATCCAGTGATTTAGTGTAAACTTCTTTGGACTTTAAAGTGTTTGTGTCTTCTTACCTGGCATGCTCCCCTGCACAACAGTATTTTTTAATTTAAATATTTTATTTTGAGATAATTATAGATTCACAAGCAATTATAATAAACAGAGATTCCATGTATCTTTAATTCAGTTTCTCCCAATGTCAACATCTTCTGAAACTTCAATACAATATCACAACTAAGATTTTAATCCTGGTATAATCAAGATACAGAACAATTCCATCACAAGACATGGTTTCTTCTTATCCTCAGACTGAAAAAACAATTCCCTTTTTAACCAGGAACAGAAGGGTAAGTTAATACTTTGGAAGTAGGCTTTTATGAGATTAACTTCATTGTTCATGTTTGATAAAGGAACACTATTTTCTGAATAGTGACTTTATCATACCATATTGCAATCTAACACATTCCATCCCTAAGTGTCACAAGTTTTTTTTTTTAATTAAAAAGAAAGTATATATAACTGCTAAAGATGTTTCTCTTGCCACAGACTACTGCTGAAATGCAGCATTCCCACATCCCTGCCTCATTCACGACTACTTCCTATACATTCAGGAAAAGACGGCTTTAATAATTATTTTTCCTGTTTGATATTTTTAACCATCTCACTGTTACTACCTGCATGGTCTTCCCTACTCCAGACTATTTTATATGTGATTCTAGATTAATTTTTCTGTATATGACTTTATCTTGTCACTAGTCAGTTCATAAAAACACTAATGGTCTCCTGTGCATCATAAAATCCCAACTCCTTGTAGTGTCATTCAAGGCCCCAAATTCCCTTTGAAGTTTTGTTTTCTATTAGACTTTATCAAGTGATATGGTTTGGCTCTGTGTCCCCACCCAAATCTCACCTTGAATTGTAAAAATCCCCACATGTCATGGGAGAGACCCCGTGGGAGGTAATTGAACTATGGGGGCATGTTTTTCCCATGCTGTTCTCATGATAGTGAATAAGTCTCATGAGAGCTGATGGTTTTATAAAGGGGAGTTCCCTGCAAAAGCTGTCTTACCTGCTGCCATGTAAAACATGCCTTTGCTCCTCCTTCACCTTCTGCCATGATTATGAGACCTCCCTAGCCATGTGGAACTGGGGAGTCCATTAAATCTCTTTCCTTTATGAATTACCCAGTCTCAGGTATGTCTTTATTATCAGCATGAGAAGAGACTAATACATCCAGCTACAGGAATAACAACAAATTATTGATCTATTTGGGATACCTTTACTAAACCTTGCACTTTCTTACTTCTAGGCAATGGCAAATGTCATTTTCCTCACCAGAAGCATCTTCCTGAGACATAGGTTTTTCACATATTACCTTTCATGGGAGACTTAGCTTCATCATATGACTTATTGAAGACCCTACTACTGTATGTGGAAGACTTGACTGCTCTAAAAAGCCTGTAGCACTTCTTTAGCCAGAGTGATTATTCCCTGCTAGAGGGTCCTGTACCTACTGTCTACTATTTAATTATGTCATTCATTTGGCATAAAGTTGTTGTGGTGCTTATGATCCTTGTTTAATCCTTGAATTGTTATTTAATTATACCTATATTTAACTCTTTTCTTACTTCCATAAAGGTAGATATTATTCTTATTCTTTCTGTTCTTACTTCCCAAAATACCAAGTATAGTACTTTGCCCTTGATTGACTTTCAATATATTTATATTAATCTTTTTATTAGGCTCATCTTGATTGCTTTTAGAACCAGAGCATGTTCACCAGTTCTTAATTCAAGTGAAATTCCTAAAAATTTTAGAAGAGGAAATTAGACCAGAAACATAAAACAAGAGTAGTGACAAGAGTCGGGTAAGATGGCCAGTTTCCACAACTAAATTTATATTTGTATGGCCCTGTAAAATGGGTTAGCCCCTCTAAGAATCCATTCCCTCCTCTTTACGACAATGACAATAACAATCCTTATTTTTTGGAGTTGTCAGTGTTAAAGAAAATAATGCATAAAAGCATGTACCCTATTGTCTGACTCAAAGTAAGTGATCAGAACATTTTAATCTTCTTTTTTAAAAAAGGCTCTCACTTTGTCGCCCAGGCTGGAGTGCAGTGGTGCAATCACCGCCCACTGCAGCCTCGACCTGCTGGGCCTGAGTGATTCTGCCACCTCAGCCTCTCAAATAGCCAGGACCACAGGCACATGTCATCATGCCCAACTAACTTTTTGCATTTTTTGTAGAGACAGGGTTTTGCCACATTGCTCAGGCTGCTCTTGAACGCCTAGACTCAAGTGATTCACTTGCCTTGGCTTCTCAAAATGCTGGATTATAGGCATGAGCCACCATGCTGGGCCCAGAGCATATTTTAAATTAAATTATTTTGGCCTGGCGCAGTGGCTCATGCCTGTAATCCCAACACTTTGGGAAACTGAGGAGGGTGGATCACAAGGTCGAAGTTCGAGACTAGCCTGGCCAATACAGTGAAATCCCGTCTCTACTGAAAATACAAAAATTAGCTGGGCGTGATGGCAGGCACCTGTAATCCCAGCTACTTGGGAGGCTGAGGCAAGAGAATCGCTTGATTCGCCTCCCGGGAGGCGGAGGTTGCAGTGAGCCGAGATCATGCCACTGTACTCCAGCCTGGGCTACAGAGCTAGACTCCATCTCCAAAAAAATTAATTAATTAATTAATTTAAAAAATTATTTTAAGTATTCTATAATTTTGAAAATACTTACATGGCATTTCAAGGACTCAAAATCTTACTTTCCCCAGAGCTACTCATAAATCAAAACTTTGTTTAAAATAAATGAAAACAGAGGTACAACATACCAAAATCTCTGGGATAAAGAAAAGACAGTGTTAAGAGGAATGTTTATAGTGCTAAATAGCTACCTCAAAAAGTTAGTAAGATCTCAATTTAACAAACTAACATCTCACCTAGAAGTACTAGCAAAACAAGAACAAACTAAACTCAAAGCTTGCAAAGATTTTTTTTTTATTACTGATTCAATTTTCGAACTTGACATTGGTCTGTTAAGGGTTTCAATTTCTTCCTGATTCATTCTTTGGAAGTTGTTTGTTTCTAAGAATTTTCTCTGGATTTTCTAGTTTGTGTACATAGAGGTGTTTATAATAATCTCTGAGGATGTGATGTGTTTGTTTGTTGTTGTTGTTTTTGGTAGGAACCGCCCCCCCTACCCCGCCAAAAAAAAAGAAAAAAACCTGGATCAGGTGGATTCACACCCAAATTTCACCAGATGTACACGGAAGAGTTGGTAATGATTCTACTAAAACTGTTCCAAAATATCAAGGAAGGACTCCTTCTTAACACTTTCTATGAGGCCAGCATCTCTCTGATAGCAAAACTTGTCAAAGATACAACTAAAAAAGGAAACTACAGGCCAATATTCCTGATAAACATAGACTCAAAAATCCTCAATAAAATACTAGCAAACCAAATTCAACAGCACAGCAAAAAGTTAATTCAACATAATCAAGTAGGCTTCATTCCTAGAATGCCAAGTTTGGCTAAACGTATACAAATCAATAAATGTGATTCATAAATCTCCTTGAGTTGGAAATATATTTTAAAATGTGATTCATCACATAAATAGAACTAAAAGCAAAAAACACATGATCATCTCAATAGATACAGAAAAAACTTTCAATAAAGTTTTTTCTTTATTGAATATACCTTCAATATACCTTCGTGATAAAAGCCCCCCAAAAAAGTAGGTATTAAAGGAACATACTTCAAAATAATAAGAGCTATCTATGACAAACCCACAGCCAACATCATACGGAGCAGGTAGAAGCTGGAAGCATTCCATTTGAGAACAGGAACAAGATAAGAATGCCCACTCTTACCACTCTTACTCAACATAGTTCTGGAAGTCCTTGCCAGAGCAATCAGGCACAAGAAAGAAATAAAAGAAATCCTACTAGGAAAAGAAGAAGTAAAACATATTCAACATCACTAATCATCAGAGAATTGCATATCAAAACCACAACGAGTACCATCCTCACACCGGTTAGAATGACTATTATTAAAAACTCAAAAAACAACAGATGCTGGCGAGGCTGCAGAGAAAAGGGTTGAACGCTTATATACTGTTGGTGGGAATATAAATTAGTTCGGCCACTGTGGAAAGCAGTTGAAGGTTTTTCAAAGAACTTAAAACAGAACCACCATTTGACCCAGCAACCCATTACTGGGTATGTACCCAAAGGAAAACAAATCATTCTACCAAAAGAAACATGCACTTGTGTGTTCATCACAGTACCAGTCACAAGAGCAAAGACATGCAATCAACCTAGGTACCCATCAACAGTGGGTTGAATGAAAAAATATGGTACATATACACCACGAAATACTACACAACCACAGAAAAAACCCTGAAATCATGTCCTTTGCAGCAACATCTATGAAGCTGGAGGCTTTCATACTAAGCAAATTAATATAAGAACAAAAAAACAAATATTGCATATTCTCATTTATAAGTGGGAGTTAACATTGGGTATTCATGGACATAAAGATGACAATAGACCCTGAGGATTAATGGCAGGGAATGGGAAGTAAGGGCTGAAAAACTAACTGTTGGATACCATGCTCACTATCTGGATGATGGGATCATTCGTATCCCAAACCTCAGCATCACACAATATACCCATGTCAGAAACCTGCACATGAACCCCCTGAATCTAAAATAAAAGTTGGAAAAAAAAAAAGCTGTTGATACGTGTCCTGTGTTCTAGTTAAAGAAAAAAGCATCTTCTTAGGCTTCAGTTTAAAATGTCCACTACATTATATTTGTCAGTTTTTGTTACTCTGTTTAGGAATCTGAGGTCAATGAAGTTAAAATTGTCATGGTAACAGGTGTTTTAGACTTACCACTTATTAAAAGTATGTTTTAAAGCTGAATCATACAGTGTTTTATATTATATTGATTTTGTTTATATTGAAATCAGTTTAATATGATGTGTGTGTGTGTATCAGTATAATACTAGTCTTACAATGTGGTTCTACAATTAATCCTTCAGCCCTTCATCCATATGCTGTCAAATACTGTTTATCTACAGGATGCCGGGTAACTCTGTGTGTGTGTGTGTGATCTCACCTATGTTAAAGTTAGACTCCATTCTCATCCCCCTCTCAATTAGATACATCCTGGATACTAAAAAGTTTTTGAGCAATTGAATTAACTGTCACAAATATCACTTAATTTCATTCTCAGCTTATTTGCCATATATTCATCTTAGTCTAAGCCCTTCTTTAAATAACTGTCTGCTCTTTCTATATCCATAGTTCCAGATGTCAAGGTTATTTAGCTTCTCAACATAGATTGCTAAGGGTTGACTTACTAGAGTCAGATAGACAAAAAAAGAAGAAGAAGAAGAAGAAGAAGAAGTAAATTTGGAGAAACTGTCACTGAGAGAGGATGTAGAAGAACTCAAACAATGACACAAGGATTGGTAAGGTGCAGTCACTGAGTGATGTTTAGGGTAAAAGCTGGGTAAGAACCCTGTATCGCATCAATCACTGAAGCATTGTAGAATTAGAGAATGTAGTCTTTGATGTCCATAATCAAAGTTTCAGTCTTCACAAAATGATTCAATTATATTCATTATATTCTGTGTGAGAAGACAGGTAAGTGTGTAGTACTTACTAGAAAGATTTCCTTCAAAAATGGTTAAGATTTTTAGAGTTCATACTTAAGGGGATGAGATTTAGTTACAATGAAAATTAACTTCTATAAAATATCTCATTTCCCAATATGTTAGATAAATGAGATATTATGCACATAATCCTAACATAAAAGACATTCTCTGTTCCCCAATTATGTAAGAAAAGGGAACTATTGATTTAGGTACTTTCTATCTCAGTTAAAAAGCGGGTCAAATAGATAGCATTTCAAGGGTCTTATGGTTTCTTTAAGAGCTTCTGTAACACACTATTTGTACATGAGATTTTTTTAGGATCAACTGACTGCTTCACAGAGAGCCTGGCACATAAGAATTTTTTGGTCATTGTTATTACCTGATTATATCTTTTTTCCCTTTAAATTTTCTATGTATTATAGGTAGGTGGTGTTTTCACTATGTGTCTTTCACTTCTTAGCTTTAACTCATTTGTGTCTTTGTGTGTCAAGTATCACATAGAATTAAATCAAATACCTTCTATAGGTATTCATAAAGTTACCATAGATGGTCACACCAGAAATAAAGCAAAACAGATACTGGAAGCCACATCTTTTTGTGTGTTTAGAGCTATAAGTGATACCTGAGAGTAAAATAAAGACTCTTTCCCAAAAATATGGAAATAAGGGAAATGGACTTATCAGAATGATAAACTATACAAGGTTATCTTCTTAAAGGAAAATGAATCACAGCAGTAGCTTTTTAAAAGTATTAACTCATTTAATAAAAAATGCTTTAATCCTAAGAGAATGTATTGACCTAGATCTGATTGGTATAAGAGAAAACATTTCAGATATTCAAAACAGAGGGTATTTTATACAAGTAGGTTGCTCTCGAGGTGTTGTAAAGAAGGGCTGAAAGAACAAAAGGGAAAGGTGGCAGGTACTGGATGGAAGAAAAGGATGATTGACAGGAGCTGTTGCTTACTGCTACACTTGCCGATTTGACATTTGAACCATTATGGGACGCTGCCCCAACCAGAGCTGAAATGCCAACAACATTCCACTACTGAAGAGGCAGAAAATGCAGAAGAGATTCTTCTTCTGTCTGGAATGCTTGAGGCTGCAGGTGCTTTGTCCCCTGCTGACACAGCAGCTGTCAGCAAAGGCCTCAGCTCTTGAAGCTAGAAGCTGGACGTTTTCTTTCTTCCTGCTTCTGTCCTCCTCGCAGTGCCTCCCACTGGCAAAACCTAATAGAAGGCCAACAAGCAAGAGAGTTGGAAATGTAGTTTGTAGTTTGTAGGTTCAGCCGTACAGAACAGGCTATAGAAGCGTGGATGTGTAGCTGGGGCGGACATCAGATGTATCACCTTCTTAGCTACTCGGCATTCACACACACCCTTGTACTTTTCACTACCTTTCATTACCAATAGCAATCTATGCTTCCAATGAACATGATACTACTATGCTTTGTACAAATGACGGTGCTCTCACCTCCCTCATCACATTCTTATCTGGGTGATGTTAATTCCCCTTTTAGTTCAGGCACAACCCACCTGGATATTCTTCAACATAAAAAAACTAAACTATAAATTAATACCCACTAACCCTATTTACATGAATCAATGGGGAAAGGAGGAAGGAAAATTGGTTACAATATACAAATCTCCGTGTAATAAGCAGAAATAAAATATGATAGCATTTATAATTATTGTTTATATGATTAGTTGTTAGACCATAGCTGATATTTACAACTTCTTCTCTTTGCCCTCAGCTGGTAGTTCATTTGTTTGTAGTTCTTTATTTTTATTTTTTGTAGAGATAGGGTCTCTCTATGTTGCCCAGGCTGGTCTTGAACTTTGGGGCTCAAATGGTCCTTCTGCTTTGGCCTCCCAAAGTGTTGGGATTACAGGTGTGAGTCACCACACCCAGCTTATTTGGAATTTTTTACTTAGTGAGGCCACTGGATCTTCATTACTAAGGGGGTCTATGTCCTTCATGTTCTATCTTGATTGGGTTGCTGCAGATTTTCAATGCTTGTATGATTGGACCTTGTCATATAAAGAGATGCCCTTTTGAATGTCCTG
This sequence comes from Pongo abelii, assembly GCF_028885655.2. Classification (NCBI taxonomy): domain Eukaryota; kingdom Metazoa; phylum Chordata; class Mammalia; order Primates; family Hominidae; genus Pongo; species Pongo abelii. The sequence continues at coordinate 33,468,743 of NC_071985.2, forward strand.
ACTGACAACGTGCAGTAGGAAGCCAGTTTCTCCTCCAATATGATACCTTTTTTCTTTGCCTGTTATAGGAATGCTATGAAGAGAGGGTTAAAAAGAAGCCAATGTGTACCGGGTGCTTAGAACAGTGCCTGATACATTATGAGTCATATAGAATGCATTAACAAATAAGGTCGATTTACTTCTGGGGCATATCTGTTAAGAATATCTTTTTTTAGAAAGCAATACAAATTATAAGTATGCTTCACTTATTAATTTTTGATCTGGAACACACATGACAACAGTTAACAGGATGCAATAGAAAGATTCTCATGCTGGAACTGTTGGGTTCTATTTCTGTCTCTGTATTAATTAGCTTTACAATTTGATATTCAAGGGTAACATCTATTTTATCCTTTGGTAAGAGACAGAGTTTAGACAAGGAGAAATACCAGAGTCTGTGATTTAATGATTCCATGAAACTAGAAATCACATCAAGAGTGCTTGCTTTCTTAAGACCTTCTTTGCTATTGTCTAGTAGTCATACTGAAAGGCAATTATTATCTTCCCAGGTGTTATCACGAGTTATGGATTATATCTAGATGGTATATTAATCCACAATTCCTCAGAACTCAGCTGTCGTGCTTATGGATTTGCTCCTTGGAGTTTACATTCCTTCAGAGTCCAAGCATGCACGGCCAAAGGTTGTGCTCTGGGCCCACTGGTGAGTATCTAAATTTACATTCCAGGAATGTGTTAAATGTCAGATGACACCGAATATTAAGGAAGAAGTAAGTGGCGGTGACTCACCCTCTGCACAGCTAGCCTTTCGAGCAGGATGGGAGATTTTTCTTTTTATAAAAGTTCATTTAAGAGTTACTAAGATTTTATATTCGACATAAATTTCAAGACTGAACATAGGTCCAGTGAAGGGCAGAGTCTACATTTTATTGAAAGAAAGATAAGTTGGCTAGTGTAGTAGGCAAACATGAAATTTTTCCTAATTTAGTGACATATTGAAGGTGGATGTTTTTCTTTCTAATCATGGGCTCAACATCTAAGTAAGTTTAAGATTAAAAAGTGAAAATAATTGAAAGTCCATAAGTGCCACAATATGGCAACACTGCTCCCCAACAAGTAGTTAATCAATTAAAAGGTTGAGTTTACCTCATCTATTAGGATAAAATAGTTTTATGTGATACAGCTTCATAAGAATGGTATTTAAAATTACATTAGTATCAGCTTTTGGTATTCATATTTCAGAAATCTATATCTGAAATGTATATCTATATTTCATTAGCAGTTAACAGCTTGACAAGATTATACTTTCTATTCCTAATGTAATTTTTAAAACCCAATTAAGGGCACATAATTATCATAAACTAGCAGGACAGTCTTCAGTTTCAAAACATCATATTACACTTTTGTGCATTTTTCTTGATTAATTAGATTTTGCTTCTTTAGATGGAAATGCTCATTACTCTTAGGTATTTTTTGGCAATGTTTGCTAATGCCCTATCATTTTAGTGCATGCTATCTTCACTGAAGAGTGTATTATATAAATATTACCTTGGAAAGAAGCTCTATGTTTTAATTTCTGCTTCCTTATTTTTGATCACACCTCTCATTTTGTTTCAGAGATTGGTTGCTTTCCAAGCAGCTAACACCATCCATCGGCGGAGCTGAGCTGTAGTCTTTATTGCCATTAAGCATTTTATAGCCCAGACCCCTCTGATGGATACTTACCCTTAAATGCAGGAATGGCAATAGGCCAGCTTTTCTTCTCCATTCAAAAAAAAAAAGAAAAAGAAACAAAAGAACATGTCACATGAGACTGAAATTTACACTTTTTCAAAATGTAAGCTGCAAATGGTAGTTCTGGCTACAAAATTGGCTCAGCGGTGTCTCCTGATGTTCTGGCAACTTTAAATAAGGGGGACCTGTGTTATCGACCTGCATCCTGCACAGATAGTAGCTACGTTAACCTTAAGAAATCAAATGCCACAAAGCTCTGATAGGAAGGGGGGAAATAGAATTGAGTTGTAAAACCTAGTCTGCCACGGCTTCATACATTCCAGACTCAATCCTGACTTACAGCACAGAGTCTTTTTCTCCCTTGGTACTTTTCTTTATCCTGTACTCAGTATGCAAACGCTTTTCCCTAGTCAATGATCCATCTCTAATCACTGGGATTGAACAACAATGTCTTTATTTAGAACAAGTCAACTATATGCTACCAAGAAGTTAAAGCCCATGGTCTTCAACTGGTTTGCAAAATATTTTTGTGCCCATTAAGTGATTACATATCTGAGTATTCTAAATAGCCCTGGATAGCTAGCACAATCATGAAGGATATTACAGATTCAGCTTCTTTTTGTTGATGATTCTTTTTAATGTGTCCTTATTGACTTAAGAAATCTATGAATCAATCTTAAAAGGCAGAGTTTTCTATCATTAAATTATAATGTGATACTCAACAAAATTCAGTCAAATGTGGCAATGGTGTATAACGGTTTCTTAAGATATTCATCTAAATAGAGCCCAATGCTATGACATTTTAAATAAAAAATTTCATTGAAACTGAAAATATATCATTTCTATTTTTAAATATTTTGCTGGCAGAAATCAGAATAAATTTTGAAAGAGTTCAATTTTTTTGTTCATCTAACAGTTCTTAATGATAATTCTTGTTCTTTAGATTATCCACGCATGCAGGGAAATACTATTCAATGTTTTCTATGAGGAATATGCTTCACAGTCCCAAATGTGATATGGTTCATCCTCCAAATTGCAAATTGCTCATATAATAAAAAATATGAATTTGATGGAGTATGTTTAAAAATAAAAAGACATACAGAAGTTTCATATTCTTACCACTTGAATGTAGCATTAGCTCAATTTTGTTTTTCTAATCTGACCAGTTTGTTAGCTATTATTTATGGTTCAGAAGGAGTTGCCCTGTACCTATCTGGAAAAAACAAAAACAAATAAACAGCAACAACAACAACAAAACACAGTGATTCCCCTGTGATTTGTTCAGTTCTTACTCATCCAAATAATGTATTTGACTCTTATGGAAATTCCAATATAGAAAACAATTGACAATGCCTTTGAACCTAATTTTTAGATGCTAATGTGCATTGTCAAATTAAATTCAATGAATTCGGGTGTTACAAATTTTGAAATAACGTAAAAATTCACAGAATGCAGCAGAAACTTTTTAAATGCTTTCCTTGCTTTCAACTGTATTAGAGCAAAACCGTTCACATTGGGCAATATTCTTTAATAAAATACAATAATGTTTTCCATAAGAAAATCACTTTGCTTTCTTCCTCCCCACTTAGCCAATGTTACATAACACTAGTGGAGTCTAAGATTGAGAATTTTATGACTGTGTCTTGTATTGGAACATTCATTGGATTGATTTTCCAGGGACTCTCTTAAGGATGATGTGCGAGACTATAGGTCATTGCTGTGTGATATGGCTAAAAAGTTGTCTTGGTTCCTTAGTGATTTCATACTTATACAGATAAATACACCTGGATAAATACACATGTACAAACACATTCACCCTTTCATATGTTTTTGTTGTTGTTGTTGTTTTTGTTTTTGTTTTTTTTTTTTTTGCAAAGAAGCAAGTAAGTGTGTTATTTAAGACATCTAAATCTTAATGGCAATATATAATATAGTCAAGCAAATGCTATAGGGGAAGTCTGCCTTAAACCTGCTTAAACCCCTTAAATCCCTATACCCCCTGAGGAGATATACTTATTCTACAAAGCCTCAGATTTCTCAACTATTACAAAGAGAAATAATGTCTACTTTAAGAGAGTTGGTGTAAAAAATTAAATAAAATATCATTTACACAAATTTCTGGTACATTGCAAGGGTTTTATTAAGAATAACAGTTTATGGCCAGGCGTGGTGGCTCATGACTGTAATCCCAGCATGTTGGGAGGCCAAAGCAGGCAGATCACAAGGTCAGGAGTTCAAGACCAGCCTGGCCAATATGATGAAACCCCATCTCTACTAAAAATACAAAAGTTAGCTGGGTGTGGTGGCGGGTGCCTGTAGTTCCAGCTACTCAGGAGGCTGAGGCAGGAAAATAGCTTGAACCCGGGAGGTGGGGGTTCCAGTGAGCCAAGATTGTGCCACTGCACTCCAGCCTTGGAGACAGAGTGAGACTCCCTTTAAAAACAAACAAAAGAATTACAATGTATTAAAGAGTTTGTATGTTTTTCTTGCACATTTGCTCTCAAATATTTTTTCTGTGTCAAGAGAGGTTTCCAGGCCAAAGCCAAGCCAACTTTTACCTTTCCCAAGTGCCTTTTCCTTCATATTCCTTTTACGGCAAGGTAGATAAACAAAAAAGTAAAATGAAAAGAGAGACCAGGTCGGAGCAAAATAGTACAATTGCCAAATTCAATGTATAGTAAAAACTGAAGTGTTTATCCAAATATTTAAGGAAATGTTACAAAACATATTTATTTTGAAATAACCAAATATTTGAGGATTATAATATAATTATCTGGAATTGCCCTTAATTCTTCAGCTTTTCAAGTCTCATTTTATTTGGAATGCTTTAAAATCATTCTATATACAATAATATGAACTATATAGATAGGCATAATAAAACCAATTACATTGTCATAAAATATTAAAATGATGAATTGATATTTTTCTAGCCTAGTTTCTTCATCATTTCTGTACATAGCTATTAAACTAAAAACAAAAGAGCAAGTGTTATAGTTCTAAAGAATCCCATAGCTTTTCTCTGATGAAAATAAAACATGTTGTGACCTCATAGTTATTAAAAATTAACACTTTCTTTTTCCCATTTATTTTCATAATTGGTAAAGTATATTCACCCTAACAAATAAAGGTTTTATAATTGATAATATTTCTGCCTAGGGATTTCATGTTTGATCACCTCCTTGGGAGGCAAGAGCTTGTACCTTAAGAATAAAGTTGAAATTATCAACATATTTAGTAAATTGTGAAAGGTCAAATATTTCTGAGTGTTGCTTATGAGTTTGTAGTGATTAGTTAACTGAATTTAAGCTAATGATTAAAAGATATTAAAAATTTCTGAACTCTTTTCTGCTTTCTTGCCAACTACATCTTCCTCTGACCACTTATTTTACTTATTCAGCTATTGAAATCTTCCTGACCCCTGTACAGCTAGGGATTACATTTTATTTCAGAGTCTTTCTCTTCAAGTAATTCATCATCTGCTCTTTTCTGCATAGCTTCATTAACACAATCAACATTTTTTTGTGATTGTGCCTTAGGGATAGAGTCCCTAGGATGCATGTGTTTCTTAATGTTAGCATGATGCCATTTTTACATACCTAATAGCAACATAGCTCATAAAAATTGTGTGTGTGTGTGCGTGCATGCCTGTACACACACACATGTATGCATGCATGTGTGTGTGTGTGTGTGTGTGACAGAGAAGAGAGAGAGTCAGGATACTTGGTGTGGCTTTTTGACAGAGGCCAGAAGTCTACTACCTAAGTCAAGGACTTATAAAAACAGACTGCATGCATTTCTTCTCTTTTGCAATCACATAAAAATTATTTTAAAGCAGTCCTAGAATTGGTCTATGGATATGTACAGCCATAGGCACAGTCACAGTGTGAGCAGATCCACATATTCTGGAAATCACAAATAGCTGCCTTGGTCAAGAGCTCAAATTCTAAGCTTTAACAGCAGGGGGAAGAAAACATGAGCCGTGCTTTGATCCTGCTGACAAAATGAGGTATTCATACAAGATGCTACTGTCAAAATAGTTTACTTCACAGCAAAAAGAGATTCTTTGAAGAAATATGCTCAAAGCGAAGCATGTACTTATTTTATTTGCAAACAAAAATAAATCTTTTTATACTCACAGGTGGAAAATCGAACTCTAGAAGCTCCTCCTGAAGGAACAGTAAATGTGTTTGTCAAAACACAGGGATCCCGGAAAGCCCACGTGAGGTGGGAAGCACCTTTTCGCCCTAATGGACTCTTAACATACTCAGTCCTTTTCACTGGGATATTCTATGTAGACCCAGGTAATTTGTTTTTATTTTCTAAACTTTAAATAACATTAGAAAACAATGCATTTTTATTTAAAATCTTCCTTTCAGCCACAGATGTTGGTTTCTTTATTTTCCTGAAAATAACCTATATGGATAAGCTACTGCCTGACGGTTCTCAGAGTGTGGTTCCCAGAGCAGCAGCAACAGCCACATCTGATGAACGCTTAGAAATGTACATTATAGAGCCTCTGCCCCAGCC